>NC_044502.1:6986451-6993951 GCF_902362185.1 Chanos chanos | reverse complement strand
GTTCAATTTATACAATCATTTATACTGTTAGTGTTAGTATAGTTGAAGGAAGAATATGGAGGCCTGAATAAGTGGTTTGGCTTGTTGGACGGGCTCTGTCATGGACTCATGTCAAAGTCTGATGTTTAGCTGGAAAAACAGTGATGTGGTCTACCAGGCGCGCGCACAGCGCGAGACCAGCAGCCGGATCACATAGCTGTCTTAATGGATTATTTATTGGCGTTCACAGCCACTATGCTGCAAAATATTGATCATTTGTGTTTGCCACAATGGCATTTCATTTTTTTTTTCATAACAGAATATATATCTATGCACATTTTAGTGCAAAAAATACGATATGCTTCCCACATCGTTCGACCCTGTTAGGTTACCAAGGTGATTATCATGTCTGACGAATGATTATTTAATCTTTTGAAGGTACAGCGCATTCGTTAAAATTCTAGCCTGTGGTTAATCAATAGAGATGATCATGTAATATCATGGGTGTTTTCTAAAAGTGGAGTTGAGTTATTTTTGGGGGGGGGGGGGGGGGGGCGGTCTTGTCCTGGAATAGCGTGTCAGACAGGTCCACATCTAATTAGCCGGAGAGTCTTCTCAGGTGCCCCGACACTCAACGCGGTACGTCTCTGGAGACGCACTACCCGTATTTTTCGGCTTCAAAGAGCCAGGCTCTACCTTTCCTCAGAGATCACCTTCTCCTGTCCACGTGGAGTTAATCAGGATACGTGTATAAATACTATACATATCACATATTCCAACGTTCACCTTGTATGGAGGTTTGAAAATCAATTCAGGCAGAGGTGTCGCGTGTTGTTAGCCCGAGCGCCGTTTCAGTCGATAACCCAGACGAGAGAACAAAGCCTCGTGCCTTCCTTTGAATTCAAATGAGTTCCCCTTCTCTCTTCGTGTAATCTCACACATCAAATATTAATATGGGAAAAATGAATCCACATTGGCGATTATGTTTCTCTAATTTACTTTATGACAGATATGAGGGCTGGATTCTTTTTTTCCCCCCTCTGTCTCTGTCTGTCTCCCACCTTTTAATGAAAATTTCAAATTGTTAGTTTGTAAAGATGTTTTCCAGAAACTTCAGATGTGACACAAGTTTGATAGCGTTGTGTAACATATAAGAGAGTCAGTTTGTTTTAGGACACACGTTAATTAGATGATATCTTGAAGGTTATATAAATTTTGGTTGAAATATTTCACTGATAGAAAATAATTAAGGATATAAGGAATACTTTCTGCTAACAAGACACATCATTAGCACATAGCGGATTTGTGTAGAATTAGCCTCTAATGCTCATTGTCTGTGGCAGATATTGTTTCATTCATGCCAAAAAAGCTGTATGAGTGTAAGAGAACACACTACAACTGTTTCTTCAAGATATATATGGCAAGATCTGTTTGACATGTCCTTGGATTTCGGGTTGCTTGCCTGGAGACCATGGCATTGCGCTGAAAGATTTCATTTTACAAACAGCTTGAGAGGAAGTGACCCAAGAAATCTACCAAAATTTATCACAGGTGGTTTCCCACTGTGTCAGTTCCAACCTGTATCCTGTATCCAAAATTCTGACATCTTTTGTCTACAAATGAATATTTGCCAACTGGTTTCCTACTTGTACAAATCAGAAGACTGGTAAAAAAAAAAAAAAAAACTCTTATAATAAATAGCAAATTTCCCCTGTTCCCCTGAACTTTTTTTTTTTTTTTAAATGACATTTCAGTTAAAGATTTACTTTACTTTAAATACGTTTATCTTGAGACTTTTAAGCGTGTTAGAGCTACACTGTTGAGCACAAATGTAAAATGTGTCAGAGTAAATATGACATGTCATCGACGGGTAGACAAATTGAGTCACTTGGAGGAGTCACGAGTCAAAGGAGTCGTGAATCATGGAGCTGCTGTCTTTATTCATCGAATAAAACTCAACTTGTCCAACGTTACGAGACCTCTGTTCTTCTGGGCCTGCCCTGTGTTAACAGTCAACTGTTTGTTTAATTCGTTTAATCAACTCCTAAGCTCCACTGGGCGTGCCTGATTAACATAATTAATTTGCTGAGACGCTGGAAACTGTTTAGGTGGGCGAACGAATCCTTCTGTGGGTATGAGCAAATTGTACTCAGTCTAGTTTGTTACCTCAATTAAATCTGCATGTATCTTCCATGGGAATTTCTCTCTCTCTCTCTCTCCCTCTCTCTCTCTCTCTCTCTCTCTCTCTCTCCATCTCTCTCCCCTCCTTTAACTCTCCTTTTCTCTCTTCCTCCGTCGCTCTCCCTCTCTCCCTCTCACTCCTGACGTCTGCCCTCACTTGTTCTTTCTCTTTCGTCCCTCGCTGTCTCTCTCTCTCTCTCCTTCTCGCTCTGGCTGTCTCGCACTTTTCTCTCCTTCCCCTCTTTACTCCCCTCTCACCCCACTCAGCCTCCTACAACCACTCCAGGGAGGGGCACTCCTCTCCAGCTAATTAGTGCAAAGAGCTGCGATCTGGTTTTTCAATTAAGCCCACGCTCCCCGAATCCTCCGGAAGCTTCCCCCTAATCCAACCCCTCCTTGAACACCTCTTTTTCCTCCTCTCCTCTCCCCTCTCCTCTCCTCTCCTCTCTCCTCTCTCCCTGTCTCAGCGTGCCATAGCGGCGTAGCAGGGTGGGACTCCTCAGCAGTGGTGTAAGGGTAATTAGGGGTTGTGGATTGTGCCTCACGCCAGGCCTGTTTAAGGGTTAATGAGGCTTGGGCCGCCCCCCAGCCGAGAGGGAGGCGGGGGGTTGGACCCGGTCCTGGCCTGTCTCAAGAGAAAACCACCCATAGGGGTTCCCTTTGAAGTGTCACAGGGTCCCCCTTGTTCTGGGTGGCTTGTGTTTCATTTGTCTGAGTGGCAAATAAAAAATAGATGAAGCTGCCAGGCAGTCAAACCCCACTCCACTCCACCCCTCCTCTTTCTCTCTCTCTCTCTCTCTCTCTCTCTCTCTCTTTCTCTCTGTTTCTCATACACACACACACACGCCCCTGACATTATTCACAGATTATCAGACCCCTCCCTCTAACCCTTTAATGACCCCCCCAGCATACCAGATCAGGGTGTCAGTAGAATTAGGAATGGTGTGTGAGCATGTTTGTGTTTGCTTGTCTGTGTGTGTGTGTGTGTGTGCGCGTGTTTGTGTCTGTGTGTAAGACAAGTGCAGTGAACATGTATGTTACAGCAGTAAAGTGAGCATCTTATACCAGAGCACTTCAAGAAGAACTTCAAGTCTATTTCGAAAAAATGCAACAAGATTTAGCCCAGGAAAAAAAAAAAAAAAAAAAAAACTAAGAACAACAACAACAAAAAAACCCAATGGCCTTGAAAATGATTGCCTTCTAACGTTTGTGTTTACACGAGAGTAAGATCTCTCGCGTTTGGGGCCATTTGTGTTGAGAAGGTTGAGAAGGTTGCTGGGTGATGCTTTAATATTCTAACCGCGGGGAACCGTTTTTATTGGCTCTTTTGTGGCACTGCTGTGTTATATGTGTCCAAGTCCAGGGGGAGTTCCCGTGGTCCATCTGGACCGTACCCATAGGGAATCTCTGTTATGGTCAACAAAGTCAGGGGTGATAATGTGTCCGAGTGACAGGACGCCCCCCAAACAGCCCTCGCTGGATATAATATACTAATCCTCAATGTGAGGTACTGGTATTAAAACTATAGTTTTAATACATTTTCATGAATTAAATGTGTAGTTTTATTTGTTCGAGTGCGCCAGTGTGATAGCTGTTGATAGCTTTTTTTCTTTCGAGCAAAACCAAAGAAATTTGATTGGCTGCGATGAAATAAACGTTTAAGAGACTCTGGTTTTCCCTTAGAGCAGTGAGACCTTAAGAGTGGGGTCACTCATGCACAAACCAATTCTGAATATACGCTACTTTCTATCTTTCTTTCTGTCTTTCTCTCATTCTTTCTTTCCTTCTAATCGATTGTCATGCAGAAGTTTGAAATGCACATTATCGTGTGTGTATGATGCCATAATCCATTACCGTCTGGGTCCACGGCCCTTTGCATTTCATTAGGGACAAGTGGGACCTCCTAATTTCATTCCAATCCACTTTGTGGAAATCAAGAAATGTTATTATGCTCAGCGGTGTATCAAACATTACATAGCAGCTATTTATTTCCACTTCATTCACTTAAATGACACCAGACATGCTGCGTATAATTGTTTTAGGTCTGCATTTGTTCTTTATATTAATAAATCATTTGTCTTCTGTTTTTTTTTTCTCTTTCATTCTATCTCTCTCTCTCTCTCTCTCTCTCTCTCTCTCTCTCTCTCTCTCTCTGTCTCAACTCTCGGGAGCAACCATAGACATTACCCGACAGAGGCAGACTTTAATCGTAACCGTCTGGCTGGAGAGATGTGATGTTACTTCCTAGTTTGAGAAAGTTGGTTGGACTTAACTTTTCTGCCTTTTTTTTTTTTTCCGGGCGGCGTCTTTGCCGTGCAGTTGGAGTCAGGCCAGGAGATTAGATTGACCCTCTCGGGAAGTTCATGCTCGGACTTCAAGCACAGGCTCGGCACGCTTAAAGAATAAAACAGCCCTTTGTCTCTTAGCAGATTTAGTTTGATTACGCAACGCCTCGTCTCAGTTTGAATCACTGGACATTAAAAGAAACAGAATGGATTTCTAGGAAAATAATATGTATTTCTATGCAAATAGTTCAGTGCTCTGTGGAGTGTGGCCTTCTCTCTCTCTCTCTCTCTCTCTCTTTCTCTCTCTACTATATAATTAATGAAAGATTCCTCAAGATCATCAGGTAATTCTACCATAGGTGCAAAAGACAGGAGTAGAGTGTGGAGGAAGATAAAAAAAAAAATCATCTCATCTGATTGAATGCAAACAATTGGAAAATGATCTCTTTTGATAGAGTGTAAAAAATAATAGAAATTAATCAGACCAGGTTTAGATTGTCTCTTTTGACTGTCGGGCCAGGAAATGCTGATTTGTTTTGAAAGCGGGCGCGCAGGAAATAAGATTGCGGTAGCCCCAACCATAAGAAAGCCTGTGTAATTACAAATAAAAATTACAAATGGTCTTTCTTGCTTGAACTTTAGTGGCTGGGTGACAGAGAGGATGTGTTGCATTTTCTTTTCTTTTCTTTTCTTTTCTTTTTTTTTTTTTATCATTTGACTATTAATCTGGAAATGATTCTACGTGGATTGCCGCCTGTTCAAGACCTATCAGATCGCTCCAGCTTATAATTGCGGCGAACGACTGTTTGATCTCGGTGATGAATAGATGATTAGATTTTTTTTTTCCTTTTTTTTTTTTTCTGAGAAAATCAGTCAAAGAGGGCCTTCCGTCTGCCTGTTCATGTGAGACGGCGGTGATTCTGCCTTGTCTGGTTACCCCACCAGGGCCCCAAAGCAAGGAGAGGGTACCCCCCCCCCACCCCAGGGGAGACAAGAGAGGTTGCTAGGGGTCAAGTTTATGGGTAATGATATATCAGCGACGCGTATTTAAGGCTTTGCTAATTCTCCTCTCAATTACAACCCGGTTCTCCACGCTGCCACCCCTGCGAGGCAATGAAGCCACACAATCAATTTTGGGCCGTTCTGTGAGACGGCGCATTTGCACCGGGGCAAAATGACGCCTCACGTACATTTCAAATCAGGCCCCCTCTCTCTCTCTCTCTCTCTCTCTCCCTCGCTCTCTCTCTCTCTCCAGATGGGTTCTCAAGTGTAATTTGATATCGCGCATGGGCGAGGATTATTTTTCCAGAACGTTAGTGGACAGGTATGAGAAATGAAATGAGCAGGAAGAGAAAATGTAAACTGTTATTATAAATAGATATTGGTCAGTAGTGCATGAAGAAGCCCAGACTCTGCTCATTGTGAGTTAAGGTAAACAGACAAAAAACGCGTTCGCACCCATATTAGATTCTCGCCACATGTGAAACCCAGGCCGGTCCCATTACAAGGTTCTAAATTGGAATTACCTGCTGGAAGATTCCAGAATCCCTTTCTCAAGCTTTGCTGATGGACACGTATTCTAATGATTTTAGTGGAGATGTGAGACGGGAATACATAATGTTTGTTTCGTTCAGTTTTGTAATTACTCTGCAACATCCTCTCTAAACTCCTCTCATTTCTGAGAATACAGAACAGGCACTGGAATAAGTGAAATACAGAGGATTTTAATCAGTTCTTTAGCGCCGTAATGTTGAGAGTAGAAGGCGTCTGGGCACATGCTCATGCTCATGTATGAATGTGTGTCCACGTATATGCGCACATATGGATGTGTTTGCCAACATGGGCATATGTGTATTGTCTTTGTGTGTGTGTGTGTGTGTGTGTGTGTATGCATGTGTGTGTGTGTGTGTGTGTGTGTGTATAAGTGTGTGTGCGTGCGTGTGTGTGTATATGTGTGTGTACGTGTGTGTGTGTGTGTGTGTGTGTGTGTGTGTGTGTGTGTGTGTGAGTGCACAGGGCCTATCTGACAGGCTGACAGAATGAAGGCCTCTCAGATAAAAGACTGTCTAATAGATGATTTAACCGTTGGAGAGGAGCTCACTACAGGGGGGTTCTGTTCTTCACACGCGCTTTGTTCTCCCTGGGAAAAGTCACATCCGCCCGTTTCTGCCTCAGCAAGATGAGCAGGACCCACACTCACAGGGAGATCACCATCTATTTACCCATTAGGCCCAGTCCTTCTGATGGACAAAAAGATTCCACTCATCCGTGGCACAAATAGAAAAGAAGAGAGTGGTGTTTGCTGTGTTCTGTCCAGCTACAGAAGACTGGGCAGATGCATCAGTTCATCATTGACGGACTCCGCTAGAGTTATAGCACGCGGACTGCATTCATTACACTTCTCCAGTTTAATGTCTTACCAGAACATTCTAGATGTAGTTGATAGGTAAGCTTGTGAAGATTCAACATGCTACCGAAAATGAAAGGCCTCAGTAATTATACTGTCCGTCAACAGTCCAAAGTGATAAGCAGTAATGTATGCGATAGTTGTAATTCAGTGATGAAGACTTAGAATTAGACGTATCATCTAAGTCAAATTTACTCGATGTATGTGAGTGTGCATTTTTTAGACCTTGCTGTCTTCTCACAATAGCCTATAATTCTGAGCAACCTTCCAGTTAAACCTCTTCCCTTCCAGTAACAAAAGAGAAAGAGAAAAGCAGAAAAGGGAAAGAGAAGAACACAACAAGCGCCTGTCGATTCCCAGCTCACGGGACGGTGTCAGAGTTTGATGTGGACGCTGTCAGAGCAGGAGAATTTCTCCACCTGAGAAACAGTCAGAGAGATTTATCTTCCTGACAGCCTTCTCAGGTCCCACACAGCTAATCACTTTCTGTGTGTGTGTGTGTGTGTGTTTGTGTGTGCGTGTTAGTCTCTCTCTCTCACTCTCTCTCTCTCTCTCTCTCTCTGTGTGTGTGTGTTTATGTGTGTGCGCGCGCATAGGTGGTGTGTTTGTGTCTGGATGTGTTAGTCTGTGTGTTTGTGTGCATATGCG
>NC_044502.1:6971451-6978951 GCF_902362185.1 Chanos chanos | reverse complement strand
GACGCGCCAATCAATGTGCGTCTGTCAGCCCTGAGAACGGACCAACCGCGTCCCGCGTGGCCGCGTACGCTCTCCACTCTCCCACTTCTGTTGTTGTTGTTGTTGTTGTTGTTGTTGTTGTTGTTCTTCCTCAGCGTGCAGATCAGAGGGAGTTTTTTTACTATTATTATTTGTGTGATGAGGTGTGATGTTGGTCATATTGGGCGTTCAGTCAGATATTTTTGCTCATTCTTATGGGGGTGGGGGTGGGCGGCATATCCATGACTGGATCAAAATTTAGTCAAATCACTATTTAAGGCTTAGCATTGGCCAACTGTAATCAATACAGGCAGTGAGGTGCATTAGCCCCCCCTCACAGAATTCCTCAGTGATTAATCACCCCTCTGGACGTGGTGTGTTTGTTACTGATGAATGAAAGGTTGTTTTCTGGTGATTAGGCTTGTGTCATGCCTGAATTCATGGGTATGTGTATCTATTTGTATTTATTTTTCTACTTTTGCTTATCTTTTGTCCAGGTCCCCAGTTATGCAACTACAGCTATAGGTGTTTGTGTGTGTGTATATGTATGTGTGTGTGTGTTCATAGACTCTAAGGTGTGGTGTGTGTGGTAATGGGAACCAGTGGATGATATTCCAGTCTGACAGCAGGATGTGAATGAGATCTCGCACTCACACACACCCACACCCTCCATGACAATAGCAGTAAGGTGATCCAGAGTTTGGTGCAGACACCCAGCTCAAATGAGTCTCTCTCTCGCTCTCTCTCTCTCTCTCTCTCTCTCTCTCTGTGGATTAAAATAGCTGAGTGTTCATAACCAGAGACAGACTGACAAAGCAACAAAACAAACAGTTACCTTCAAGAAGAGAGAGAGACAGAGTGTGTGTGTGAGAGAGGGAGACAGACAGAGTGTGTGTGTGAGAGAGAGAGAGAGAGAGAGACAGTGTGTGTGTGTGTGTGAGAGAGAGAGAGAAGGAGACAGACTGCAAGAGACAGAGAGAGAGAGAGAGAGAGAGAGAGAGAGAGAGAATCTGCCCATGTTTGTGCTAAAATAGGACTATATTTGTGCAAGTGTCTGGCTGTGTGTGTGTGTGTGTGTGTGTGTGTGTGTGTGTGTGTGTGTGTGTGTGTGTGTGTGCGTGTGCACGCGTGCGTGCGTGTGCGTGTGTGTGCGTGTGTGTGTGTGCGTGTGTGTGTGTGCGTGCGTGCGTGTGTGTGCGTGTATGCATGTGTGTGTGTGTGTGTGCGTGTGTGCGTGCACGCACGTTCATTTTTGCATTGTTGTCCCCCACCCCTCCCTTTGCAAATCACCAGAGGACTAAAAGCAAAACAGGCGTCGATCAAGTCATTTCTCCTCTGTTGTCTCGTTAGATGAGTTGTGGGACTTTGAAGTTACGTGGCCCAATGGAATATCTCCCCCCGTAGCTCTCCAATCAACACGCGTGCCAGCAATAAGTTGTTCTTTGCTGTAGAACAAAGCGTGGGAGCTGTTCTTTTCCAGTCCCAGAGAGCAGCATACAACCCAGCAGGCAGAGACACACACACACACACACACACACACACACCCGCGCACATACACACACACACAGCTAAAGCTATGGTGGCCATGTAGTGGGCATGTTTTTGTTTTTTTTTTTTGTGGTGTTTTTTTTTTTTTTTTTATCTTTGGCCCACCTGATCAAAGAACCAGCTGACACTCATTTATCCAAACATGATGCGGCAGAAGGATGTGTTTCAAAGATTTTATTTACACACAAATAAAACGGTACAATATCAAATTTTAATAAAACAAAAAAAACATCAAGACTTTCACAGATTATACAGTCATGAATCTCACATTCAAGTTTCAGAGCTGGTGTTTCTTATGCAATCAGTGTTTGTAATTTCATCAAAGGATAATCTGATTAGATTAAGAAAATGGTTTAAAATGCACATTTTCAGAATAATCTGAATGAACCTACAAAAAAATCATACATAGTTAAGAAGAGAGACAGACATTGCACATGTAAAAGGCATCACATTAAGTTAAAATGCATTTTTGCTTTTCATATTGGCTACCAATCTATATTCATGAATAATTTCTTATGCAGAAATCAAGGCCATAGTTATAGACTTAGCAATACACTGTATACTGCCGGGATACACACTGGATGTGTTGTATGTAGATAATTAAGAGAGTCTAGTTGAACTGTCTGTTCATGTCTGAGAGATGGCCGGTATTGGTTTGAACAGATGGTATCAACTACGTGTTAAGGCACTATTACAAACCTGAACGTAGGGAACAGCTTAATGGCTTTTTTTGTGAAGTTATGCTCAGATGTTTGCCCATGAATCTGTATTCTGGTATGTGTTCTCCTCTGCAACTGACTAAAATCAGTTCAAAAAAAGTGCAGTGTTGGCACAGGAGTTCTTGTAAGCTCATTATTTAGGTATTGTGCACTTTTTTGGGGTTCTTTTGGGGAGGGGGGGCAGGGGGGCTGGAGGCTATCTGCTTTCAGCATCTACCAACATCTCCCACCCACCCCCTCCTCTCTCTCTCACACACACACACACGCACACACACACACACACACACACACACACGTACGCACACAAACACCCCAGCCCAAAAAATAGCTAATTGGACTGGATTTCACTCACTTACATTTTACACTGCTTTTATATTTTGATGAAGATTAATGCCTCTCTGAAGTTTTTCTTTTTATTTATTTATTATTTATTGCTGCCCACTGCTCTTGCGTCTGGTGTGTGTGTTCACCACCGTTGTGTTGGATGGGTTCAATGCAGAGGACAGATTCACTGCTCACTGTTCGCAGTGTGTGTGTGCGATCCCAGAGATTTACATTTACATTTATTTCAGAGCCATAATGTTGTTATTTAGAGGTAGGTTATGTGCAAACTTCTACACAGCATACGCTAATATTCCAATACTGCGTCTCACTGGATCTCACAATATCTCACAGTATCTCACTGTCTCATTATATTTCCTTTTATCTCACCAACCACATACCACTGTCACCAATTTTGCATATAGTGATTAGAATTCGCTCTGACCAAGGAGAGGGTAAGGATTGATCAGGCGTAATGAGGGGGTCTCTCCCTCTCTCTCTCTCTCTCTCTCTCTCTCTCTCTCTTTCCTTCTCTCTCTCTCTCTCTGTGTGTGACGGCTGATCACTCTCTCTGGGTACTGTAAATGAGTTGAGCTAACCTCTCTGACCATTCTCTTTCCTGTCTCCTCCATAGTGCGCATCTCCTCATAAAATATTTAATGTTCCCTCAACTGACCGACCTCTCCTCTACTCCTCTTTTTTTTTCCCCAGCTTATTCTTCCTTAGTTCATTCCCCTACTCCTCCTCCTCCTCCTCCTCCTCCTCCTCCTCCTCCTCTCTTCACCTCTTCTCTCCCCTTCTCACTTAATTGACACGTTCCTCCTTTCAGCTCCACCCATGCCACCTTTTCTCCTTGCGTTCCTTCTCTTCTAACTGACTTTTACTCTTTTCTCTTCACTCTTGTCCTCCGTGTGCGTGACATCATGAAAATTCAAATGTTCCGTCTCTGGCATCCCTAACTGTGACCTCGCTAGCAGCGGGGAATCTATTTTGTTCTTGTTTATATATTATATGTATATTTCCTCTTTTTTTTTTCTTGCCTCCCCCTCTCTGTTTTGGTATACGGGTCTGTATTCTAATGTGGTGCCATCGGATCTGCGTCTGGTGTCCTGTTTAATCAACACTGATGAATATTTGATGGTGTGGTGGTGAGCGCTGGGGACGGCCTGGTCTCTTTCTCGCATTATCCCGTTCCGCGCGGGCCTGCGTCTCTTCTTCACCGTCCTCTCAAAACTTCTCTCAGACGGCGAGAGAGGTACCGAGCTAGGCCCGGCACAGGGGGGACGCCCAGACCCAGACCTGTCTCCCACTCAGAGACCAAACCCCCACCTGAAAATGACGTGAAGAACCGCACAGAGGTTCCGCATCAAACCAGCTCTGTTGTCACCGTCAAACGGTTAAGTAACAAGTTGGTTAGGGATAACGACGTAATCGTTAGGCGACGAAGTTATTGTGATAGAAACTGACGTTGGATGGCTTCTTGCGGACAGCGTGTTGGCTGATCCTTTCAAAAGCCTTCGTCTTAGACACGTTTAATGCATAATGCATTGAATTAAAGCCATCTTTGCCTCTGCGTGCGGACAACCCTGATCAATAACTGTTTTATTGGAACTAATGATCAACTGTCTGCATTTTGTTCTCGTGGAACTGCACAGTCTGAAGCCTTTCCAGATAAAACCCTTTTTCTTGGAGTTTATCCTGTTCCATCAGATTTTTGTATTAGCTGTACTTTGCCAACTCTATGCCTTTGTAACAGAGAGAAACATGACTTGACAAGTTGTACACTGTCATACGACATAGTTCTCTGAGCACTTGTAAAAAAAAAAAAAACAGCCTGTACTTTTTCGGCAGGTAACAAACCTGGTATTACACAGCAATTGCTCTATTTTACACTGACAACTTCTTGACATGTTCCTCATAGATTATCAGTCAGTCTACTGACTCATAACACAGAAGGGAACCTTCCACACAGTTTTAGTAATTGCATGTGATTAAGGTGAAGATTGAAATGACATAAATTTGATTTGACAGGGTGATCTCCAACACAATGATGCCCTGTCTCCGGGCTTATTTCGGTCAGTTTTCAAAAATAACTCGACTAGTGAGCGAAGCCTACTGCTTCGTCATAATGATGCAATGCGGTGATGTAATGTTTTCACTAAATATTTCATCCCCTCCTCTGAACGTACATCCAAATTCCCAACACAGTCAAAACATTTTTTTCACTTAAATGTCTGTTGAAATGTAATTTCGATTCATTTTGGCCAAGCCTGTCTGGTGTTTTTTTTTACGTTTGAACGGCTTCCAAAATCTGGGACACAATATCTTGATCGTTTACAATCCATACGATATAGATCTTTGTCAAATAAACTTAAATACACGTTTTTTTCGTGTTTTCTTTGGGCAATAAAACCATTCAAACATTACAGATATCAATTTGTAGCTACACACTATCTCCTAGAGCCTGTTTGTAAACATTTCCATGCGTTGGTGAAGAGGGACCACTCTGTGATCGGTAGAACAAACGATAAACTCCGGAGGCGGAATAAGGGTAATGATGACGGGCAAACGTGTTCAATACAAGGTCAAAAAGTGCACTGCCCCGGGCCTTCAGCGCGCTAAGGAGACAAGATGCGAGAGAACGGCTGACATTTATACGGCAAATCATAAAGAGACAGACTGACATGTACACTGACAATCCAATGAGAAGAACACATTACGATGCCTTAGAATTACAACCCCGAAAACCAATTACAAAAGGAAAAAGACACGTTCCACGGCTCGATTCTTTCTTAATGGCACCATTGTAAACTTCAATATCTATCAATATCTCAAAACGAATTTCTCGTCAAATACTAACCGAACACCTGCGAAATGTTTGTCAAAAGTAAACAAAACATTGAGTGATGGGTCGGGAGGGTTGTAAGTGACCTCCATTCTCCATGCCCGTTTTGAAAGGTTTTTGCTTGGTCGTATTATCATAGATGCACAGGAGATGTTTTCATATGCATGGTCCATCTATGGAACAGCTCTGAAAGATCCTAACCCTCATCTTGTGCTTCTACGGCATTGCAGTAAATGCGATGAAGGGTCAAACCTCGCTTATCAAATATTTTTCTACTTAAATGACGGATTTATTAGACAAATACGTTTTTCGCCTGACTCTGAACCCCTTGTGATTGAAATTTGCTGCTGTGTCAACACAAGCGCCCCCTCCACCCAAGCTCGCTGGTCGGGGTCTGCCGGTGAAGATTACTGAACAAATACAAGTTGGAAATGAACACAGATCCGGAGGATCCGCTTCCCTACCCCCATTTGACATTTCCGTCCGTAGGCCATCCTTCATGGTCATTGTTATAACCAATATAGAGCTCGCGACGTGCGCTCTCAGTCCATTCAACCTCCCTAACGCAGAACGATCTACCACATTCTGTAAACTAGGTTTATTGAATTTCTTAAAATGGACTACGCAAACAACAACAACAACAACGATAACAATAATAATAATAATAATAATAATAATAATAATAGTAATAATAATGTGGTATGATTATTATTTCTAGTGGCAATGTCAAGACATTGTTTAATTTAAGTAGTATGCCAGAACCATAGAACGTGTGGTATATTTTCTCCGCTATGATTAATTTTCATCGAAAAATAGTTGTATTACTGTTAAATGGTAGTAAAAACGTAACAAGTAGAAACAAAATAGCAAATTAAATATGCAAAAACATAGGTTACGACTTGTGATTAACGAATTCAATACTGCACAGAAATGAAGTAGGAAATTCACACATCATTCATGTATCCTTTGGAAGTAAGAGTAAAGATGAGAACAGTGCAGGAACGGTTAAATAATTGTGGTTGATCCTCTACGTTGGTGGGAATAGTTAACTTGCTGTAAATTATAGTACTGTAAATTATTGTTCTCAGTTCACGGAGTGTGGCGCAAAACCACCTCATCTGTTATAAAAAACCAATTTCGCTTTATTTAAATTCGTTGTCCAGATTAATTACATTCTTGACAAGTAGCCTAAAGGAATAAAGTTATGAGAGTCCAAAACTCTAGCCACAGTTAATACAGACGGCCTTGGTCACGGATGTGATGCGGTGCTTACAATGAGGCAGACAATCGCAAATGTTCACGAGGTAGGTTTTGCAATTTTGAGAAAAATATTAGTTTGTCCCCAGCGGTGCCGTACCGGTAACCCTGAGAGCTTTCCCTTGTGAAATTATTGGCCTTAATATGTCGGATGGAAATATAAAATGTGGCCAAGCTTTTCGATGGTAGCTCTTTTTGTTGTTACATATGAGTTAGCGTTTTTGTTTATAGCTGAAATTACTAGAGGAGAAACGAAAATGTTTCAGCACAAAGATCACATTCCCCTCCTATTCTTTTTACAAAGTCGTATTCGCCAGATCAGCACTGTAGTAGCCTAACCTTATCCACAGTGAGCTTGACTCATACTAACCTGCGCGCACTCAAGTGGGGCTCCTTAGTTGTTCTCCTGAACGAAATCGCGAGTAATCTACCCATCAGTCATAAAATATTCACGAGAGATTCCCCGCGAATATTCAAGTCATTCGTTCATAGCAGCAAAGTTAAACAGAATAAAACATAACAATCCTAATTTTGTTTTAGGCCAGCTTGTTCGTGTTTTTTTTTTTTATTGGTGTCGGTTGAACTTTGAGGTTGTGATGCTGTTGAGTAAGGTTGATGAAATATTTCTTGATTAATTGATCCATGTGGCAAACTGGCTGACATATGGTGCGCGAAGCAGCTGGGAACGGTACCTGAGGCATCCCCTCCGGCCATTAACATATTAGAGGCTTTTGTGCAGTCAGACAGTCGGACTTCATCTTGAGCCCGTGCGCAGAAAGACAGCACCCTAGA
>NC_044502.1:6958951-6966451 GCF_902362185.1 Chanos chanos | reverse complement strand
GGTGGTGGTGATGGTGGTGATGGTGATGGTGGGCTAGTGGCACGGTGGATGTGGACGAACATGGCACGTTGTTCATAGTGTGGTAGGTCGCGTCGGGTTTGAACGGGTGAGTTTTGCCCTGTGACACTGCTATGTCCACGGCCGCCAGAGCTTCGGCGCGGGCCAGAAGAGTCTCATCCAGACTAGCGAAAATGTTACTCTGCAGCTGCAGTCAGAGAGAGGAGGAGAAAGGGGCGAGAGAGAGGAAGACGGAAAGAGAGAGAGAGAGAGAGAGACAGAGAGAGAGAAGAAGAACAAGAGGAGTTGAAGGAACAGAGGAATAAATGGATATGTCAGCTGGGGAATACTGTCAACACATAACACATAAAAATACTCCTTTTAGAAGCTTCAAGTCATAAAAATTAATACAAAAAAGGGTGAAGTCGGAGCCTTCAGTGAGCATGCTTTCAAAAAAGATCACAGGCATTCGGATGATTGCCGTGGAATACATGAAAAAAACATTAAGCGCGGCATGGCAGAATGTGCCTCGCAGCACTCCTTATTATTGCGTTCCCACTGTACTCTTACAAACGGTTCAACTACATAGAGGGACGCTGAAAGAAGTTTTGGGTTCCTTTACCTGTGGAGTTTGCAGACAGGCTCTTCTGATTGCTTCTGAGCTGGAATGCAGAGTCGTGTACTTGGGCTCAGGTAAGGTTGGATGCATGGCGAAATGTGGCTGTTTGCTGTTCATGGACATCATGTTTGCGAGCGTTCCTCTTCAAATGAATAAAGTGCACAAAGAGACGAGAAGGATGAGGAAGGAAAAAACAGAGAAGGGAATAAAAAGACACAATGCTCCAGGTTTTTTTGTCCGGCGGTGATGCAGTACTTGGTGGCTTGAGTGCGTCGCTTTGAGCCCACTGAAGTAGCAGAGATGCCTGCAGTGTCTCGGTCGCGCTTATCTGTCTCCTGTTTGGTTGTGCTGTGGATGAGAAGGGCTCTTACACCTGAGCCCCTCACATCTCGTCAAGCGAACGCGCCTTCTCTCGCGAGACATTCAACGGCGCAGCCTGAGAGATAACGGCCGCTTCAAGCGCAATTGACTCTCCCCTCCTCGTTCTCCCTCTTTCTCCCCTGTCTTTTCTTTTCTTGTCCTCTCCCGCAACCCGGTCTGGCCCAATGCGGCCGGGACGAGGGGATCCACACACCTGTGGATATTATGCGCATGCGTGCAAATTATTATTTATTTTTTAATGGACTATTAATATTATTCGGCTGCCTCTAATTTGAAGAAGACTTGACACTGAGCAAAGTAAAAAAAAAAAAAAACAGCTTTTATATTTAATTCTATAATGCATGTTAAAGAAAGGCTACGATAATAAACGTGCTGTCATAAACGACCTGTAACGTTTTACTTTCGAAATTGCACGTTCTCAAGATGAAACGTCACTCGTTGTATACATTAACTTAAAAACATTTACGAATATAGGGTATACATACTTATGAGGGTTTGGTCCTTTAAAAATAAAACTTCGACTGCACTGATGCAGCCGACCACGTGCAAACCAAAAAATACCCGAATCAGCTAATTTGAAGATCAAATACCATTTATCAGTTAGATGAATATTGTTTCGAGACGACATTTTGATTATAGACAGCGTTGCTAACTTAAAATTCTTGTGTTTCCTATTTGATCAAAGAAAGATTTCTACATTCAAACAATTCCCACAGGAGTTTTGACGAATTATCTATTGTTAGGTCTGCTTTCATGGATTTTATTATCACGTAATGATAATTAAAAAAAAATCTCATTCACCTCCAAATTCACCTCTTCAGCTAAGTCCTTTGTAAGAAGCGGAGTGATTGGTAGAGCAGTTGTGCACGGGACACACAAGCTACTATTTCACCAACTGTCCGACTGTGATCCAGATACTCTGGCCTCGCGTCACTTAAGGGACAGATCTAAGGAAATTGTTTCTTGGCTTTCAGAGCGGCATACCAAGTTACTACAAAGACCTTCCGCGAAGAAGCTGGTTGCGACATGGCACAATGCCTTGATTTTATGCAAATTTAACGATATCATGTATATTTCACAAACCTCTAATCACTGCATGAAATTTTAATTGGCTAACCGTTGCGCGTTTGAATAAATGAAGTGTTAATTCATTGGGATTAATTAATTTCTTTAAAGACTGTGTACAAGGTTACGGTGGATATTAAATCAATTTGTTTAGTACTCATCTGGCGATGATGGGCTTTAATGATACTAGGTAAAAGCCATTTATCTAAGGTGCCTCATCGACAGAGAAGCTGGCCAAGGGAGAATTACTGGCAGACTAAGGGAATCACATTCGAGAGTGCCCAGTTTCACCAGATTTTGCACAAAATTGTGAACAAATCAAAGGTGTCCGTTTGAATTAGCCTACATGCTCGATTGTGAGAAGATCAAATATCACGAGAAGCTGGATTCTCTGACTTTGGACAACAAGCTAACTACAAACCACGAAACGATGCAAATACCATACAAACATTACTTATTCAACAGCAGTATAAGGTATGAGGCGATGACTTTTTACAAGTTGTATGCTACATTGTGTTTATTTTTCCCAGTGCAACAACAAATTTTGTTACAGAGATCAAACACGTTATATCCAAATGATTATGCATATCCAGGTTGAAGCACACGATACAGGATTGGTAGAGGACTAAATTCGAAATTTAAGGTACAAAATGTTCGCTTAAAATACGTTGTCTACAGCACATATAAAAAGATAAAAAAAAAATATTCACGTTCACTGGCATGATTCACATTTCCCGATACAAGGAAAGCTAACACTATCACTTGACCATGAGAGTTACGTATATACACGGTCTTGAGTGATTTGTACCATTGTTAACCTACTTGATATGATATCATTCGCTCTCAGAGTTAAAAAAAAAAATTGATTACCACTTCATTTCTACAAAAGTAGACACTAAGACTATAAATTTAGTACAAATTCATAGAATTTCACGTAGGTTTGAACAGTTTGGAAGGACTGGAGATGCTTAGGGCACTGTGACACCTCCGTTTGGTGGACTGACGTGGATTTTCCACCGTGCCTCTGTCTTTTCCACATGTCCCAATGAGTGTCATACCCTCAGCAGATCCAGCAATGGCGTCATTACTCATCCTCTCGCTGCTCTCGTGACTCTGAATCAGACCCTGGTGACTGCTTCCAGAGCTCAAATCAGTCATGACACCAGCGTGAGCCTCCGGCTCTGGTACTGAGCCGAAGTCCGAAGATCCGGGCAACATAAGGGAAAGGTGAGATTTTTGACCATTGGAGCCCTCCCCTTCCGAAATCATCGAGTCGAGCTCAGAGATCTTGTCCAGGTACGCGGCGTCCATGGATTCCTCGCTGGATGCCCTGAAGGCGTCGGTTACCCTCCCTTCGTGACCTTCTGACGATGACGTCCCAGCTGTTGGCGTTCTCTCGTTTCGTCTCTGGTGGGACGGTTCCGAGGGCCCGGGGTCTTCCCAGCCCCCCCATAAGACGTCTTTCTGAGGAGTGACCTTGGACCTCTGACTGAGTGAAGTGCCACCCCTGGCGTTTGAGCTCTGGTGCCCCGACACCGAGGCACTGGAACTGTCCGAGCCGCAGCAATCTTCAAAATTGAGCCTTCTTAGATAGGTGAGGGGTTTGAAATCAGCCTTTCGTTCAAGAACGACAACGGGGCTCTTCAGACTCAGGCAGCTGAGTGCCGAGGAGGGGGTGGAGGGACTGAGGGAGCCACGGCCGGATTCTTTCATCCCAACGTCTCCGACCCCCGCTTGTCCTTTTCGAGGAGTCACGGCCTCGTTCTGAAAGCACCTCCCGCGGCACGGGTCAGAGGTCGTCGCGAGGAGGAGCCCTTGCTTATAGGGGACGTCTTCGGGGTTCCCGCCCAGGTCTGTGCGGACGGACGTCTCCCCCATCTCGCTTAGGCTCCTCCGCATGGTGACGATTGCGCTGCGTTCTGCAACACCCGTCCCGCCAGCTCCTCTCTCCCCAGCGGCGGTGCTCTCTGAGTGGGCATCGTCTTTGGATCCAGAGGCCTCTCTCTGGTTTACAGGGACCTGGGCCTCCAGTTCCTCTATGTATTTGTCACTGCGCTCTAGCGCCCTCTTCAGGTGGGTCACATCGCGCTCATACTGATTAATCTTTGCCTCCAAGGCTGCTACTGTGTACCTGCCAAACCTACGATTGAGCAAACAGTGAGTGAGTCAAGTAAAAGTCACTTATAAACATGAATGCTCACAAAAAAAAAAAAAAAAAACACAGACTGCTTTGTGAAGCGAGGTCAAGTTTCGAAATAATATCAAATCATACATTCCAGTCATGTATTATGCATTTAAACTTTTGATAGAGGTTATACTTACTTTTGAGGAGACCTGTTCTCGACCTCAGCTTTCAAGCGCATATTTTCCTGGATGAGGTCAACATTCTGGGCTCTCAGAGTCTTGTTAGCCTAAGGATGGAAAAATGCAGGTTTTCTTTATGAGACTCGACGTTCAAAAGTACACAGTACTGTAAGAAAGTTTCTGTTTGCTGCACTCCACAATATTCTGGTCTCAGACAATGTTAAAAAAAAAAGAAGAAGAAGAAGAAGAAGAAAAACCTCAAAAAACCAACTTAGTAAAATTGTCTGAAACTCATGCATTGTACTGGATCAGTTCATCTCCCAAAGTGTGCACTGCAATAATAAAGACACATCAATAAAAGAAATGTAACGTAAAGTTCTGGAAACTCAATTACTGATCCTGATTGGATTATACCAAATTCATCAGTTCACAGTCTTAACATTTTTGCAGTCTTGGGTGTGATAAACTCTGATTGGGGGGGAAAAAGATCCTTGCCAGTATTAACTGTCAAGGAAACAGATGAGCTCATTGAGTTGCCAAAAAAGTTAGGGGAAAAAAAAATTGTCAGACAGAAAGCAAAGGTGATTTTTTTTTTTTACCTCTTTTATCTTTTCCATATCCTGTTTGACCCTCTTGTAGAGGTCATTGGCTGCTCTCAGCTTATTGGCCCACTCCTCTAGCGTACTCGGGTCAACGACCTTGGCCTCAGTGTTGGACACCGATACGGTGCTGGGATCCAGGACTGTCTTAAGTTGCGTTTCGAGGTTAAGGTTTTTGCCTCTCAAGTCCTCGTTCTCTTTGAGAAGGATTTCAATTTCATCCTGAGTGACAAGACAGTCCATCAAACCAGGGTATCTCTCAGTCAAACGTGTTTTTCGCATATGCTCTCAGAAGTTTCTAGCATCACAATGCAAAACTTCGGGGGGGGGGGGGACAAACCTTTGGGGTGACACAAGTCTTACCTCATACTCTCTCAGAAGCAGCTCCCCCCTGGTTTTCCTGAGACGCTTCTTGACTAAATGGCTTTCATTTGACTCCGCGTCATTTGTGGCACCTGTAAGTGGCACACACGCAGAGAAACAGTAAATTCCCAATAAGGGAACCAGAGCGTGTGCTCCTTCATGTGCCATAAACATTACTTCATTTTTAAACCGTACAGCAGCAAAATCAAGACAGCAGTAAACTCTTCTAGCAGCTTAACTTACAGAAAAAGATGATAAAGAATAGGTTGTATTGTCAATGCAGCCTTATAAAATAAGTTTTATAAGGCTACACTGGGGCATCTCCATCAGTCTTTTGTTACCTATGATTTCTTTGCATGGGTTTTCTGGAGTAATGGGAACTCTACAGGTTGGACACTGGCTCGCCTGCTTCAGCCAAACTTCAATACAAGTGGCGCAAAACACGTGGTTGTTAGAACAAATGACCGGCTGCCGGACCTGTGTGCATTGAAAGACATCTATCAGGTCTGCATCTGCGTTAGACATTGCGAACAGTAACATGTAACGATGTTTGTTGCGGATTGGTCGCGACAATCAGGAAGGCAAATGGCACATGTGGTTAGACTTAAAGCAATAAATTGAAAGAACTTGTTTCTGCTAAACTAAGCATACTTATATGACTGTGGAGCCAGCACTTTGCTACCAAGCTATTTTCTTCATAAGTCAACAGAATCTCCACAGAAGATTACAAATTATTGGGCACGTTCTACTATAAAAAATCACAGAAACATCCATTTACTACAAGGGAGATTTTTCTTTCTTTCTTTCTTTTTTAAGAAGTACGCTTTAAGTCAATAGGATGTGAATCTTTTATTAGTCAAAAACTACCTCGGCTAACGTTAGCAAGCTAGCTAGACAGGTATTTGCACGTTCACAAATAGCACCAGTGCCACTGCAAAGAGGAACAGTTAACTCCAGAATGCATTCCGTACTTTTGACTACGTACAAGTTCATTACCTTTCCAAGACAAATCTGGCACGATATGGGCAAAGTCAGGGAAAGGGTCACGTTTTGAAAGCTTTGTGCCATTGCACGCCACTAAAAGACCACTTCAGTCAAGCTTCCAAACCAAAGTCCTAAATATCCCTCCACTTCAACAAAGCAACGCCCCCTGACTTAGTCAACTACGGAAAGCCTGAAAGACAAACTTAAACTTATGTAGCGCTCGGCGTTCCACCGAACGGCACCTCTGAGGTAACATATATCGATATTTTTTGTTCCATATATGTTCCTTTTATACAGGGAGTTCAATCTTTTACGCTTGTTTTATAATTAGTAAGGTTTGTCTTTAATGAAAATGTTGATATCAAGAATTTGATCTCGTTATAAGGCAAAACGGAGTTCAGTTGCAAAAATGTATAATTAAATTACACATACGCTAAAGGTAAACAACATGTTTTACAAGCTGGATAAATGCAAGTAGGGCTGACAATAACGGATTGCCAAATAAGGTCATCCTTCTGTTGTGTCACAGAGGCGGACGACACAGCCCCGGACCTCCACAGGCCTAACTCGATTAGAATTGAACTAATGTAAAACAATGTTGTACATTGATTTAATCTAGAACTTGGATTCCATTACTGTCATATGTTGCAAGTGTTTCATTTCAACACGCTTGTTTACCGTTGGCTTAGGCTAGAATGTGAATGGAACGGATGCACGTATATCATGTAACAGAGAAATGTCTGTTTTACACACAGAAACTAGACATACAGTATTAAGTGTGAACGGGTACTGGGACCTACTGTTACATAATATTCAGTTCTACTTCTCTGTCTCTCTTTGTCTGTCTGTCTGTCTGTCTGTCTCTCTCTCTCTCTCTCTCTCTCTCTCTGTCTCACACACACACACACACACACACACACACGCATACTTTCTTATTTATACAAAATTTACACTTTCAAAAATCATTTGGTTCAGTCAGTTATGAGTTTGTTCATTCATTCTATTCCATAACATTTAACAACAAACCTCCAAGGACACTGAACTAATATGAACACATTAAGTTGGTGAACTATGGCTTTCACTATTTGAACTATATCTGTAATGAGCTTTGGTGGTGGTGTTTTATCTCAATAAATTACAAGACTCTTAATATCCTTTATGCCTAAAGGAGAACTGGGTATATTTGGA
>NC_044502.1:6813951-6953951 GCF_902362185.1 Chanos chanos | reverse complement strand
CCATATTTAAAAAAAAAAATAATAGTAATAACAACAATAATAATCAGTTTGTAATCAATCTGTAATTTGTGTCACTTTTGAACATTTTTTAGTATGTTCTGTTTGTAGTGTGGACAGAATTTGTGCATGTTTGAATATACATTAAAGCATAAAACACAACAAAGTGGTATCAGTGAAGCTGTAAAGCAAGAGGTAGGGATTTAAACAGTTCTGATAATAAATAAAATATTTTAAGGTCATTTAAAAAAAAAAAAAGTTGGTCGTCTTTAAGGATGTTGTCTTGAAATTTGAAATTTGCTGAAATTGTGATGGGTTTACAGAAAAACACTAACTCAAATTTTAAACGGGTTTTCTTGTGATACTCCAAATACTCTAAATAGTCCAACTTATTTACTGGTTATTTAAATAAATGCCTAGTTTTGTGTTATAAATTGCATCATATGAAATTTAACTTGCAATGTAAATACTTATATGAAAGGTTTACTGAAGCATTTTTGTTGATTAAGGATTTTTTTCCCAATGATTATTACAGCTGTAATAAAATAGTTAAGATTTAATAAAGAAGTTTCTGCCAGCCCGAACCTGAAAAAAATATAGTCATTCCACTGTTTGTGTGAAGTTAGATGTTAGTGAGGGACTGTCATAAGATTTGACTCACATAGAGAAAACTCCCTGTAGTATATTCTGTTTCCCACAGGGCATAAAAAGTGTGATTTCAAACACCTCTGTCTCTCTTTCTTTCCCTCTCTTTCACTTTCTTTCACACACAAGCACACACGTGCGCGTACATATACACACACACAAACACACAGCAAGCCATACATGCATTCGTGCACACACACACACACTTCATGCTGTCTACCTTGGGAAGTGAACCTGCCCCAAAGGGAAAACTATTTCTCTGACTTCTGAGTAAACTTGAACCATGAAGACGATGGTTACCGCGGCGTATGCTACTTAACAATATCATGTTCTCATTTTAGCACCAAAATGATATTGTATCTTCAAGTATGTTCATTTGAGATTTCCATTATGAAGTAATGAATGATGTTTATGTTAAACCACACTCTTTTATCAGCTGGAAAAAGCTTTTTCAGAAGTCTACACCCTAAACGAAACCAACACTTTCAGCTGGATTTTGTACTTAGCGCAGTTGCATACTCTGTCTCCAAGATGTAGCCTGGAGCTATACAGACCTAGCAGGGGTTAATGGTAGCTCTCTGGCCCTGGGATTGATCCGCGTATTGGATAGCTCATGAAGCTACCGTAACTGGATATTACCCTGCGCTATCGGCCAGCCGAGATGGCCCCCGCGATAAGAAGTGCTTACCAAAGAGAGGAGGCTCCTGGAGGGGAGATATGGTTTCCGCCGGCCCCTCTGGGAGCGACAACCGCACGCTCTGCCAGCTCAGGAACTTTTTACCTCATCGAGTAAATTCAGGCCCTTATCGAATTACCGGCCCTCTCTGAATCGCGCAAATATTTTACCGTTGTCATTGACGAGGTCTTGAAAACGGCTAGAGTGAGCTAATTACAATGTCTCTGCTTTGTATAGATAACAGTGCAGATTTGATGCCTTGATGTGGCTGTTTGACGAAGAGGAAAACACTTATGTTTTTTTTTTCTTTTTTTATTCTTTTTTTTTTTTTTTAGAGCAATAATAAAATGGCAGCTGCAAAAGCACATTAAGGTTTTTTATTATAGAGTTTATGTTTGCTTTCAACAGAGATAAATTCCACCTAAGAGATCCAAAATGTAGTCTACTGAGTCCTTCCAAAGAGACTAGCAGAGCGGGTCTTTTTTTTTTTTTATACCTTTTCTTATAACCTTAACGAAGTGTCCGTTAAAGTGCCTATAGGGCTGTGAGAATGTTAAGGTAATCACTTTCTAAACCATTACACGTTGTCAAACACCAGTAACGTTGATTTTGGTCTTTGTATTTATGTGCTTCATAAGAAGTAATTGTAGCTCCTAATGAAGTTGTCTGAACATAATGACTCCCTTTCTTCTGTTTCTGAGGGGTGCCAAACTCTCGCAGAGTCTGGGGTTTTTTTTTTTTTTTTTGGGCCCAGTGGTGAGGTAACGCTGCGCTAGTTTGAGACTTGTCAGCTCTCGTGCTGCTGCGGAATTAGCCAGGTGGCATCTGGTGCCCGTTGCCTGCCAGCGATGAGGGGCCCAGATGGCGCCTTAAGCAGGCTAATTATTTTGATACAAAAAAAAAAAACACCACCCCTACAATATCGCAGCCCGCCGGGTCCAGTTTCGCCGTTTTCGAATTTGACTCACCGGGCCTTGGATTTTTTTTTTTTGTTTTGTTTTGTTTTGGTTTGGTTTGGTTTTTTGGGGGGTTTCTTTTCCAAGAAATGCCCCACCTCCCTCCACACACATGCACAATCGAAGAAGCATAAATGTAAACATTGGTAACAAGATCTCACAGACTGGTGGTTAGTCGTTAGCAATCTTACTCCGAGAACACGGTTTCCCAAATATAAAGCTAATCCTGTGAGGAAAATGATTCAGGAGCCAGTGTATAAATGATCTTTAATAATTGGCACGCTGAGGAGGAAGTCAGGCCTGCTATTTCCCACTAGCAAAACCGCTGCTGCCCAAAACTCCCCCCCCCCCCCCCACCATTACATCCTGTCAAAGGCAATTTAGCATCTTTTAGCACGTCTTTGTGTGGTGGGGATCTCATATTTCATTTTTACGCTTAAGCATTTTTTCAAGAACAGACAGACCTAGCGTAGCCTTACAACGCCATCTAAGTATAGACCCGCTCGCTGAGGAAGAGGTAAATCGAAAACGGATATGCAGAGTCGAGAAATGTCCAGAAATGTCTTCGTGTTAACCTAAAAAAAAAAAAAAAAAAAATGTTAGCGTGAAACATTCTTGCTCCTCTTTATACACTTAACCTTCCATTCACCAGCATTCAGAGGCTTGGCCAGTACTGCCCAGTGATAGGTCTACTGAGTGATGTGTCAATAAAGGCCTGGCCGGCACATGAAAGCCTGACTACAGAGGCCCGGCAATAACGCTTTCGTCCCTCTCAACCCCTCCCCTGGGACCCCCGGACCGGGACGCATGGACTGAAACAGTCTGTCTCTTGATTAGGGTCACTTATGGAGTCAGCCCCAAACTGCCCATACAGGCCAGTAGCCCCAGTGTCTTCTAGGCCACCATGCCTTGCTGTGTCCAAATGGCCTCACTAAGAATTGATGCAAAGCCGTAATGAGGGGGTAGATGCGTCTGAGAACCAAACGCTCATTGCTTTTTGGCATAAAGACGTGTAACGATGGAGATGTCTTTGATGGGAAGTGTATTTCTTTCTAATGGACCTCTTTCCAGGCTAAGTAACGTCTCTGTTGAGGATTACATCTTGGTTTATTTGCTCTCTTAACATTCACGCGAAGGCTGCTTCTGGTTTTGACTCCCCCCCCCCCACACACACACTCTACCTCTTGCCAAAGCGTAAAAGCTTCCTTGGCTGTCTCGATTCTGAGTAACGCCATTTGGCGATTTTGTATTACGCCGAATGCACCGGATTATGGGATCGACTACAACACAGACGTATCCTTGAGCTTCCACTCCTCCTCCTCTTCCTTGCCCTCTTCCTCCTCCTCCTCTTCCTCAGGTGTGGGCCACCCTTCATAAACATGGCCCTGAGAGCAAGGTGCAGGCACCTTACTGATAACCTACTGACTCTGAACATTGCAGGCCTCGCCTCTGAAATTGAGTCCTACATCTTGATCAATTGACTGATGTCAGGGATGAGTAATGTTACCCCCCCCCCCACACACGACCACCACACACAGACACACACACCATCCCCCACCCCCCCTCACCATCTCTTAACCCTCCACCACCCTGCCCCCCACCCCTCCCTCCACCCCTTGTCCCAGAACACAGACTCCAGTCCATCAGGAGTCTTGTGGCGAGAGACCGCCAGGGGTGCAGAGATAAAGATACAGCAGTTAAAGAGACAGGAACCAACTAAAGAAGAGTTGTACAAATACTGAGATCACCACAAGTCCCACCGTAGAGCTTCATACACGTTATAAAACGTAGGGACTGAAAAAGGCTGGGCTTCGATTTGATGAATGAAGTTAGACAGAACAGTTCTGATGTAACCATGTGTATAACCGACTTTTTAGTGGGCTTGAAATTCAGAATACTCAATCATTCACACACAGACACCCCGAGAGATATTTTTTTTTTCCTCCTCTTTGGAATATCTCTCCAAGGGTGAATCCTCTCAAATAGTAGGACCAAAATGCATGAAGAATATGTCTGTAGAATCCGACGCTTTCATCTGTTTTTCAGATCAATTGACAGTGAAAAGACATCGAACTGTTAAACCCACAGTCTGCTTCCCCTCGTTATGAAAAATGAACTATGAGGTCAGATACTGCCTTTGCATGTTCACTGACACTGCTCAACGTTAGGATTTTAAATGGGCACGCTTGTGGTGAAATGTTTGCCGGAACATTCCACAAGAGCTGCATTGTTCTTGTTTGGCATCGTGTAAGAACACAAGCCTTTTTTTTTTTTAACCCAAGCCAGTAAAAAACCAGAGCTATTAACTTACAGAAATGTTTCCACATCCACAGCAAAGCAGTACAGGTGCCATACGCCTATGGCTCAGAGAATGAGTGTCATTCATGGAGTGTCTGAAGTGTAACTGTCTCCTCTCATTCAATGTCCTGTCCATCAAGCTTTTTTTTTTTTTTCCATCAAAGAGATGGCGACCAAAAATAGCAGCGTCACTGCAGGCTAGGATTGACTGGGCTTCTCCCCGAAGGCCACCATAAGGAAAGAAAGAAAAGGCACTCTGTAAAATGAAAAAAAGAAAAAAAAAAAAAAAAGATTGGTACCAGAAAGATATGAAAGGAAAACTATTGTTTTTACCTCAGTAATGATATCAAAATGAGCGTCAAAAGTTATTTCAGGGAGAACGGCGTGTGTTATTTGTGGCTTAAGTTTGGCTTAAACGCCCAAAATACGCTTGGTACGCTCGCTGGTTTTTAACGAATGGCTCTGGAAGAGTTAATCTTTTCCTCGTACTGTTCAGCCCTACATCTGGAGGCTGGGCTGCCGACGCTGTCCCAAATGTGCTGGTGTCACATGAATTAGCTGCAATAAAGCTATAAAACTCAGTTCATTTGGTCTTCAGTATCCCTCCTTCATCTCTCTCAGTCTCTCTCTCTCTCTCTCCCTCCGTTCCTCCCTCCTTTTCTCCCTCCCTCCTTCACTCACTCGCTCCCTAAAGTGTCTCCCATCTGCTTTGGGGACTTCTGGTTGCAGCTTTGCAGCAGGAGTAGGATAAGCACAGCGTTTTCCTGTCAATACATTTCTATTAGCCTCCCCAGGTCTATACATCACTGGGCTGCTCTTTGAGCTTATCTTGGTTGCAGAGGTCCCCCATCCACCCCCCCCCCCCCCCCCACCACCCCCCCACTTCTGCTTTGATTTATCCAACCCTAGGGTTAATGAGTCCCACAATCTGTCCGGGCTACAAGGGTAAGAGACGACCACTCCGCCCCATACTGAGGAGGAGAGGGAGAGGGAGAAGATAACGGGAGGTAATGGATAAGAAAGAGTTGGTTGGTTTGTTTGTTTGTTTGAAAAAGAAGTGTTATGTTCATTGTTGGATTGCGCGATTGTTGGAAGTGTAAATTTTGTAAAGAAAAGAAAGTGTGTGTGTGTGTGTGTGTGTGTGTGGAAGAGAGAGAGGATGGGGAGGGACAGATATTGAGGATCAAGCACTAATCCACAAGTAGACTTAAAGAACCAAAGAACATACACTAGTATTTGTATAACCTTCCACTCCTCAACCCCTGCTCTGATGGTAGTAGTGATCACACATGCACACACACACACACACACACACACACACAGGGAGAGTCTTTACATTAAGCATCAGTTCCCTTCACTTTGCTCTAGACTCACCAGTACTCAAGTCACATTCAACAAATGGACAAGTCAAACATTTTTTTAAATTTAATGTAGTTTCCTCATCCCCATTCAAACCATCAATCAAAATTTGACACAAAACGGCTTCATCTATAAACATCAGTGGTTTCCATCTTTGCATATCATTGGTTTGATTAAGCCTCCCGTGTCCGCCCGGAAGTGTCAAACAGCATTGGAAATGTAAAGCTTCGTCCAAGCAGAGAGACAAACCAGCAAAAATGAATGACAAGAGTGAGGAAAATAAAATCTCGGTTTCTCCCAAAAATCAGTAGAAATGTTTAAAAAAAAAAGAAAAGATGTACAGCCTGTGGACTCCATGCGACTATACGCGGTTTGTACCATGCAATGATTTCGGCTTAAGAATATGTAGCATTGCTTATTGCATATAGTTGTCTGAGTCACTAAATTACCAATGTACTCACTGCAAACTGCACTGGATACAAGTATTTGCTGCAATAAACTACATATTTATGCACAATCTGATCATTTAGGATATCTGAGGGGTGTAATATACTCTGTCAGAGGAAAAACAAGAAAAAAGGGTGATCTTTATAAAAAGGAAAAAAAAAAGGGGGTGGGGGGGGGGGGGGGACAGCTAAGTCCTCTAAGTAGCGGTAAATCAGAACTTGCCGGATTGATGTTCTTTAAGGTCGTGACCTGGAAATGATGCTCTGCTCTCTGTCTCTAACCTCAGCTCATTGGAGGGCTGTTTAGCCTATAATGACAGGGCAAAACCAGCCTTTGTTATTGAGATGTAAATGACATCGGTGTTAATGTCTCATTTAAGGACAATAAAAGGCTTGCTTCCAAACTAAGATTGCTTATTGATTGCATGTTAACTATATGAATGATGGAATCCATGTGTTCCAGCTTTCAGAGGGTTGTCTAGGGTTGTCTGCTCAACACACACACACACACACACACACACACACACATCTCCACATTTGCAAATGGAGTGAGATTTGTAAATATGAGCCAAAACGGACTTGTAAATTCAAAAACGATTTGGCTTCAATTCGCGCGGAAGGTTTAATGAGCGAGATTTTTTTTTTTCAATCTTTGTCAGTCTGTGTGTGTGTGTGTGTGTGTGTGTGTGCGCACACATACACAGACTGGAAAAAAAAATCATTGTTTCTACTGAATAGGCTTTGCTAGTCTAGCTCTGAATGCATGTAGCTTTGGGCTAAAAGGCGCTTGAGTAAAAACACCGAGTGTTTTGCCTGACGGCTGGCCTACTTACTGTAATAGCCCATCAGCTCCACACAAATAGAACAACAAAAACACGCAAGAGTATCGATTGAGCCCTATCACACAAGGAGAGACAAAGCTACGCACAGCGAGGTGTGTAGGATGAAAAATATAGAATGATTTCTGAGAAAGAACCAAACTGTACAAGGGACTTACACAACTGAATGTTTCGTGTTTTTGCTTTTTCACCTGCTGTTACATTCTGGTTGAGACAGTCGTGACCCTTCAATGTTGTCCTCTCTAATTGGTAAATGTATTAATAACCAGCGTCATTGTGTTATTGGCGTTTTACTGGCACTTGACTGAGCATTATGTAATTCTGTTTTACATGTAAACGCATGCATACAACAGACACGCTAAAGCACACTCACACATGTAATACACTCGCTTATTCACATATACACACATTCCCCCAGATTTCTGTATAAAAAGTGAAAGCATATGGTCTGGACCCATGTCTGTTTTCATGGGCCAAATCTCCAGCTGCCTGTTCTGAAGCAAAGCAGAAGACAGCAGTAGGGAGTAGAAATACATGTCACATCTCTCTCTCTCTCTCTCTCTCTCTCTCTCTCTAAGCCTCTGGCAGGTGTGTTGCAGGTAGGTGCTGACTGTTAAGTACCTGGTAATTACACATGCCTGTGAGCAATCAGTCAGAGTACATCTGTAACTGTGATTATGGTCCTGGACATCTCTCTCTCTCTCTCTCTCTCTGTGTGATTAAAATAGCATTCAGGTTCTTATACGCCTTGGCCTCTAAAAGCATGTGTCATTTACACAAACAGCACCTCTATTCAATCTTCACCACCTCGTATTTGGTCAAAATTCCCCTGAAGTTATTGTTCTGACATCAAATTTTATCCTGCTGATATCTCTAATCCTCTGATCACCACGAGCAACAGCTGTTTTCTTTTCTCCCTTCTGCCATTTTATTTCGCCCCTTTTTTCTGCTTCTTCTTCCTCCCCTTCTTTTGTTTCTTTTCTTTTCTTTTTTTTTTCTTGCTTTCTTTCTTTCCTCACAGGCTGATCCCGCTGTGGCCACCGGAAATCCTTTCGTTCGGTTGGGGTCGTTTAAATGCCTCCTCTCTTTGGCTTTATTGATCGGTCAGCGGGCTCCTTCGAGATATTTATCGGGCTCATAAGAGTGTTTTGTGTGCCTACCGCTGGCAGATACAGAGAAAGTCCTGACCTTGTGCCGGGCTGATGAATGCAAAGAAGACTCTGTCTGACTCACAGTTCAAGCTAATTTAACAACCGTCGGGAACATCGCTCTCATTCCTTATCATCATTATCAGCGTTCAGTTCAGGGAACATACTCACAGGCACTACATAATTAGCACTTTTACGATTACTGAGTTGTTTTGTAAAATCACCGTCGAAAATTGGGACAATTTAGTATAATTTGCGATTAAAACACACACATCAAAGTTTTGTCAAGTGACGTCATCGCAGGAAAAAAATTTTTAAAAAATTTCGAAGGCGAAATGTTCCATGGGTCTTTTGCGGGATGGTCATGACACATCTGCAACAATGTCGAAACGAACATTTTAGCTATTAAGATTTGGCATCTTGCTTGTCCAACCAAACATTTTCCCTGAGTTTCTCTGGGAAACCTGGGAATGGCTAGCTCCCTGTAACCGTGTATCAATATTTCATAAGCAGCGTTTCAGATTAATGTCGTATTGCGCACTTGCTTGTTTTCATCTCTGACGCTTCCATTTCCCAGTCCAGCACAATTATAATATCGTGTTCCTTTGACAGACTCCATTTTCTATTTCAAATGTGCATGCTATCAAACGGCTGAGACACATTCATTAAACCAACCCTTTGTTCTTAGCCATTCTATTAGTGCCACTGAGAACCATCCACATTCATTTTCATGTTTTAACTCAACACCATTAATTAGTCATTGGTATTCCACGGGAGTCTTCGCTGTAAAGAGAACAGCTAGAACAGAGAGAAGACTAGAAATTCATTCACAGACAAGGGGGGGGGGGGGGGGGGGGGGATAAGAGACTGGTTTTTCAAAATGTATTATTATTTTTTTCAGAATTATCATTCTTTTTTCTGTGAAATATTTTAAAGTGTTGGTAAAACTTTTACAATTTTTAGTTTCCCTTGATACATAGGCTAACTACAAGCAGCAGGAGTGGGTTCTCTTGAAAGACGAAGTATCCTTAGCCCCCTTGAGCTATCCAGATGAGTTGAAGCTCTGTAGTCCACACTAAGTCTCTGAAGTCTGACTGAAACAAACTCTTTTTCACTAGTCTAGCTCTTCACCAATGACTCTGTAAGTTCTCTCTCTCTTTTTTTTTTTTTTTAAGGTTGATAGTGATTCATAGTAAAGGACTTGTACAGACCTTGCGCCTTCTCATCGCCAATCTAATTCTAGTCGGGTGTATCAATTACAGGTCCCTGTGGGACTTTTTGGGCCACACTCAGGACAGAATGTGATTAGGAGCCAGGGTCAGCACCGACACACAGAGTAGCCCCCCTCACTGCAGGAACACACAATGTACTCTATGGGCATGTTGTTACGCTATATGCTCTGTGTGTAAACTTAATCCGACCTGGGCTGTTCATAGCCTGATATGCTGTGGGAAAGGTACTAGTGCTCCTGGCAGAACTTAATGTTCTAGTCAGAAAATGCCGGGAAAATTCCTCGGAAGACGTAGTTATATGTATCAAATTAGATCGCCGATCGATGTTTCTTCTTCTTCTTCTTCTTCTTTTTATTTTTTTTCTCTCAGATTAGAGTTAGTCTTGCTGCTATGAATGAGAGACACATGAGGGAATGAAATCAAATATTGAATAAAATATCGAACTCGGACTGATCGTGGAAATCATAAGCTGTCTACGGTGTGTGGCGTAGGCCCGTGAATGTTACGGGAACCGGTTTCAGCCAGTCAGTCAAAATCTGCATCAGCGCGAGACAGTAACGGTTATTTAATTAACCCTGTTTCATGTTAAATTATTGTTATGAGGTTATGCTTCTCAGATTTACCAATAACATTATCTGCAGACATTAAGGAAAACAGATATCAAAGTAATTCCCTTGACCACACAAGCAGTCGTCTGGAAAGATAAGCAAGAAGTGCAAATACGCTACGTGTAGTCAGACTGCGTCGCGGAATCTGCAAAAGAAAAAAAAAGAAATGCTAAACAACGTTTTTACAAAATACATATTCACTGAGTTTTTTTTTCTTTTCTTTTTTCACTTACAGACGGCATATCATTTTTCAGTGAAGCTCAACAATGTTATTATGTCGTTTAAACTTTGAGATCTTACCTTGTCACATATTTAAATATACAAAGATCTGAATGTAGGTTGGCATTTACGGCTGCTGCTGGCTCGCGCCCGGAGGCGAGGGGGCGTCTTGTCTGAACTTCTCCCAACTTTTCTCTCCTTGGTAACACCCTGGCTATGAAGTATTTTTGTGTACCCATTTTGGGCAGGGCGAGGGCTGATGTTGTGTCTCCTGGTTAAGTGCTTTCTCTCGGTCTCCTCCAGACGGCCGGCTGTCACTGCTGATCAGTGCGGTAAAAACTGCAGTAATGTCTTTTGCCATGGGACTGAATGTGTGTGTGTGTGATGTGTGAGAGAGGTGATGTGTTGGCTCGCCCGATTTCAGGATTCATTATAGGTGAGTGTAGGTTCAGACAGCTTGACTCCTGAAGTGGATGAGAGATAACTCACCTTTACATTGACCTTAAAGCAAAGTAAATTCTACTTTTACACCAAACACCGAAAGCTCTCACAGTAACTTTTACAGCTCCACTGAAAAGGGTTCAAAGAACACACACACACACACACGCACACACACAAACACACACACACACTTCCTTGCTGGACATCCTTAGCATCCATCATCTTTCACTGTAACCAGATCACATTCCACATTACAGGCCTGATTCAATAGCAGCCTATTAATCTCACATATTAAGCAGATCTGTTCCTCAGGAACGCTGCCCTGAGAGGCCATCCGTCCTCTTGTTGTTCCAAATCTGATTAGGGTTCGTAATGAGCATGTTGCCCCGGGCCGCGGGATACACACCGCGCTTAGTCCGCAGGTCTTCCCGCTCCACGCCGTCGGAATAGCAGTTTATTAATTTTTATGACCCGCTGTTGCGCTGCATGTTAATTATCGGCAACAGCTCAACGGTTGGTCTGTTTTGGCTCGTCTACATTTCTCGGAGTGAAAAAAAAATGACAGCGCTTCCTTATTTTGAAATAACTTCTTCCTCAAGCAAAGATAGGAAATACCGTTGAAGACAGTCGTGGTAAATGCATACGTTTTCATCCCTCAAAAGTTACGCTATGTCATTTGTAATCATTTATGATCTATACATTTGCGTTCGTCATCGTGCAAGTTTTGCTAAACACGATCATGTTCACCACAACTTCGGCTGTCTGAACACACTCCTTTGTTTTGAGACGGGGTTTCGCATTATTTAATGCGGAATTTATCAAAACTTGCGTTGGTACCTTTGACGATGAGTCGCTGTGACGTGGTGTGAATGAGAATGGAGTGTGTGTACAGATGGGACAGAATGTAGAATGAGATTTTCGGGGGTCTGAGGTCTGGCGGGTGAATTATTAAGTCTGGAAGTTCTGGCTATTGTTCTCACCGAAGGCCATCAACACAAACAGTTCTGAAGAGAAAGAGACGCGTCTGCATCTGTCCAGGTCATGTGACCCACGGTCATGTCCTTCACTCAAAACTACTTCTAACGGATAAACCAGTCATTTAAAACATTCTCGTCAAAGAAAGTTATGCTTTCACTGACAGTCTCTTCAGTATTGTACTGGGTATATCACGCAAGTGTGTTATATGCTTCAAATACTCAGCCAGAGAGGTTTTATTCAGTATACATAAAGGTAATAATGAATATTAAAAAGTAATTTAACATTAAATGATAAAATGGAAGAGTAAAATTCATAATATTAGAAACTAATTGTTGTGCCACTGAAATAATAAGAAAAAAATGTTTTGTTTTGTTTTAAATAGATTTATATATTCTTTTACTTCTCAATGTCTTTACATGGATAAAATGAAGTAAGCAGAGTATATGAATTAAAAGTTAGATGAATTACTGCAAAAGGTTTTGCACTAATTCTAAACACAGTTCTAATACATCATGCCATGGGTATATTTATGGCATATACGCACTTTATAGCATATGATAAACTTCATGTCATGTAATACAGCATTCATAAAGTGTTTATACTGTATGTGGCATTAAGTGACCTGCCAGTGTTTTTTCCTTCACGGGCACCCTGTGTGCCTCCTCTTAACAGATATTAACCTCAGTGTGTTTTATTGTAGTGTGTTTTATTTATTTGGCTGATCAAACTGATTTTTCCCTTTATATCATAATGACTCTTTCTCCATATGAATGAGTCTTTACAGGAAAGTCATTCAGCAGCACAAAGTCATTGAATTGATACCGATGCAGACGAATAGCGACCTGCGTTTGTATGCAAGCTCTCCTACACCGCCAGACTTGAGTTTACAGAGCAGGAGCTGAGTCCAGGCAGGCAGGCAGGCAGACAGACAGACAGACAGACAGACAGGCGGATGCTGCTGGTAGATGGATGTGCTGGTGGTGCTATAAGGTGATGATGTAAGCGGTCTTTATTTAGCTACCCTTTATCTCAGAGCCCCCCGTCGTAATGCTGGGAGGGTTTCATTTCTCTCCTCTTTTGAGGAGAGGGCAGAGGGAGTCTGGAGAGAGGTGAATGGAGGGGAGGAGGAGGAGGAGGAGGGGGGGGGGTCATCTCTGGTTACAGTGTGGCCCAGGCTTCGGGGGGGGGACAGATCTCTTTACTTAGAGCGGTTAATTGATCCAGGGGAGGTTGCAGGAAAGCACTGCTGGAGAAGCAGGGGTGGAGGGTGTGGTTAGAGGGGTTGGGGTTATATGTTCTGCTGGGCCCCCTTCAAAAGCTTGGGACAGTGCAGTGGTTCACTGATCTAAACACACACACACACACACACACACACCCTGCCCACACACACCCTGCCCACACACACACACACACCTCCCCTTGGTATTAATCATGCCGTGATCTTACCAGATCGTCTGACATGACAGTAATGGTGTGCACTGGTTCCCATCTCCTCTCAGACTAGACCAGTTACCAATAAAAATGAGAGACACAAAACTATTGTGCACATGCACAGCTCTACAGGTCAGGGTGTCATTTGATTTCGATCTGATGAAAAATCAGCTGATAGTTTGACCATATGTAGATGAAACAAACAAACAAGCAAACAAACAAAAAAGGCGTTATCATTGGTGGAATATGTCTCTTTTGACACTCTCCTCTCTCCTCCTCCTCCTCCTCCTCCTCCTCTTCCTCTTCTTCTTCAATTCAGCTGTGCTGTGGAAAATTGCTTAACTGATTGTGTGATGCCGGTGCCACTGTAAGCAGAACTGAAGCATGCATTGTTCTGTCTCTCTGTTCTCTGTCTCTCTGCCTGTCTCTCTCACTCTTGCTTCTTATGCATCTCTATCTTTAGAATACATATACAAACACTCACTATTTCGATCTCGCTCTCTCTCTCTCATACACACACACACTCACACACACACCCTCTGTGCGCGTGTGTGTGCGCGTGTATTGACAGGAGGGCAGGTCTTAGAGGCCTGAGTTGTTGGGGTAAAATAAGTCAGTGTGGCAGAGCGGAGTGGCTGAGGAGAACGCATCAGCCTACCTGTTTGTATTGAATAGTCTCCATTAATAATTTAGTGGCATGGCTGCTAGCTATTATTACAGAAAAATAGTGCGCTGCATTTGGACACATGCCTCCCACTTGTAAGTCAATAGAGAACAGTTCACCCCGGCGTGGCGGGACTCAGCCCCGCCCCGAACGCCGCTCCTTGTCTCTCGCGCTTTCCGCATTAACCGAATCTGCCCGTGTCCCCCCCCCCCCCCCCTTACCTTAGATAAGCTACGGCACCGAACGCATCAGCGGACCCACGGACGGGCCCGGTCCGCGCCACCGTTCCGCTGGCCCTGTTTGCCATGTCACAGGACGTCGTCCCGGAGTTGTGTCTGTCACGAGGTCTGCCCTGACAGTCTCTGCTGTCTCTGTGTATGCAGAACACGAGTGCATGCCAACACAAATATGACATATGACATATCTTATCAGTATCCTTGTCCTCCTCCTCTTCATCATCCTCCTCCTCCTCGTCATCATCATCATCATTGTTATTATCATCTTCATCTTCAGCAGGAGTAAAATCATAAACAATATACAGAACAACAACAACAATAACGATAACAACAACGATAATAATAATGTGGTTAAGTAAATCACAATTAAATGTAATTTGTGTCATTAAAATGACAAAGCTTTTCATAAATTACTGGTGGTAATTAATCGATGGCAGGAGTTGTGCTTTTAAAAATGGCTACATGCACTCTTCTACGGTTGTTTAGGTCTCCAACACTAACATTTGTAAAAAAAAAAAAAAGGGATAGATTTTTGATGCTGCCATAACTGTGATTCAGAAAGGCAGAGCTCTAGAATCATCCAGGGGTCACAATGCAAGAGTTCTTCTTGAGATCTTTCATAGTCTCTGTAAAAGAACTCGTGCGTGAAACCTTTGAGGGACAAATGCGTGGTTTGCTCTCTTCTGACTTGTCTGTCTTCTGTTTTTCTTTTTTTTCTTTTTCTTTTTTTTGAAGAGGAGGGTACTTCTCTTTCTCTGACAGATGCATGTTTTCTGTCTGCTGATTGTAAGGTGAGGGTTTTAGATTGAGGGCAGATGTTGTCTGCTTGCTGTGTGTGTGTGTGTGTGTGTGTGTGTGTGTGTGTACGTCTGAAAGGAAGAGTTGTCAATAGCAGGCCAGTAGGACTGAAATTGTTTGCCGAGTTAATAGCGGTTTGATGATGTCACTGTCAGTGACCTGGGGAAAAATTGACCCCCGTGTAGCAAGAATAGCTAAAATGCCAGAGACGGCATTACGGGCTGCAGCTCCCCTGGTCCCACTGCATTTTGTTTTATGTCTCTCTGAAATCTGTGTGAACATGTAGACAGAACACACACACACACACACACACACACACACAGAGAGAGAGAGAGAGAGAGACAGAAACAAACACACACACAAACAGAGAGAGAGAGACAGAAACAAACACACACACACAACACACACAGAAACACAAACGGGCACACACACACACACACACATATACACACACACACACACACACACACATACACACGCACACATCCATATGCTACTGTCGATACCCTTATAGCTTGGTTTATTGGCAACAGCGCACGCAAATACACATGCTCACACACTTTTTTTTTTTTTACTCACAGTCACACACTTTTGATCCTAGACGCACGCGGTGAAAAAGCCATTTGCCGCCTGTGTGTACGGCTGCAGTTTGTTTTCGGTTTGATTTGGTGACCTGCATCCGCGTGTTTAAGTCATCATCAGAAATAGGCCGGCTTACTATGACGATGAAATTTCAAACGCATCATTTATTTATTAAGGCTTAGCCTGCCTTACATCATTTTACACTCACCCTTTTCACCATCTACCGGCACACTGTTGTTGGTTTTTTTCTTCTTTTCTTTTCTAGTGCTTTTTCTGTATCCTTTTAAAGTCTAATTTAGAAACAAGCTCCTGTGTTTTTTTTTTTTCTGTTGTTGTTGTTGTTATTGGACCGGTAATAATGTTTAGTTTACAACCACAGTACTTATCACACACACACACAAAAAAAAAAAAACATACCAAAGCCTTTAAGAGCTATGACAGATATGAATATACTGAAAACCGCGCCCTCAAAATGTTTCTGAGCGTTTGATTGGGGGGAGTACGCGTTCATTCAAAAAGACTTTGATTTCATCTGTTTGTTTTATCTTTTGATTGGTGTTGATTTTTTTTTTTTTACCCCTTCTCTGTCCTTTTAAAAAAAAAAAAAAAGAGAGAGAGACCAAAAAAAAAAAACGGAAAGAGCCAATTCTCCAGAGGCATCTATAATTCATGGCTTAGCTTAGTGCCTGGGAAAGTGCACCATGTTGGAGTTCTGCTCTTTATTTGCTGATTCCCTTTTTTTTTTTTTTTTTTCCCCCCAACACTCTTCTCTTGGGTTAGACTGCCAACGTATTGAGTTTACACAGAGCAAGAGTTAGGTCAGCCCGGAGTGAGGGCTTCGTCCAGCGCGAAAAAAAAAAAAAAAGGCCATTCTCGCAACATCTTCAAAGAGACACTATATTTCGGTCTCTGAGGAAGAGAGAAAGAGACAGAAAGAAAGAGAGAGAGAGAGAGAGAAAACGTCATAGAAAAGAAAAAAGTAAAACGTGTCAGTCAAAGTACTGAGGGACCTTAGCGATACACACATGTTTATATAGAGATTTTTTTTTTATTTTATGAACAATTCTTTTTTTTTCACTGGTCGCTCAGCTACTATAATGTTTGTTTATTAAAAAAAAAAATTGTTATTAATTGTCTTAACAAGAATAAAAATCACAACGTTAACTTTTTTTGTTGTTGGTAATTTATGTCATTTGTGCTTTGTTGGATGTCGGCTGGTTTTCCTTTTAGGATTGCTGTCCTGATGTCATTAATAATGGAGGTTTGGGATTCCCATGCGTGTGTTATGGCATTGTTCACTGTTTGTGTCACATCAGTGCATGTTTAACTAGGCAAAACAAAAGCTTTTCAATATTTCAGTGTGTCAGGGACTTACACAGCTAGCAGCGGCTGACCGTCTGAAGCTACACACGTACTCAAACACAAACGCACACGCGCACGCACACGCACATGCACTCACTCACACGCACATGCACATACATTTCCCGCTAGCAAGCACCAAATAATGACACATCCCTCCAGAACAAATTTTTTTCATAAATTGTCTGCCAAGAAACATTCTTTTTTTTTTTTTTTTTCCTTAGTTAAACTAGAAAGTAAGTGATGTTGGGTGTCCTGAAATGTCAGTTATATCAAAACAGCTATTATGAATGGTTGATACAACTCTTTCCATATTACTACACAGCATTTTGGGTGTTGTTATAAATAAAGGAGAATTTGATATGTAGATAACAGGAAGTGTTACAGTGTCATTGTCAGTGCAAAAGGCTTTGTGTTGTGTGTCTGAAAAGAGACTTTGAGTGGACAGTTGCTCCACTGTTAGAACAGGGTGTGGGATGAACTTAAACCATTTGTGATTATTTATTACACTCAGCAGGGTTGACAGGGTTTTAGCCGACCTGCCCGAAACACGGCGTCTCCTATACAACCCCTCCGTTGTCTGTGCACTCCATCATTTGTTCACTATCTTCCTGTACCTACGAACAATTAAAAATCTACTATATAAAATATCCATAAACATTCTACGTAGTTCACTCAGCCGGTCTGCTGATTTAACACAACCGCTGGCCCCACTCTCAGGCCCTCTCTTTACCCCACTTCTCTCTGTCACCTCTGTTTCCCTGTGCTGATAACAGACCAGGTCTTCTGCATTGTTAAGAGGTGTGATGGCTGTTAATGTTAATGTGTAAGTGCATGAGACAGTCATTAAACTACGGGCCGTAGTTTGTGCCTGTCGCTGCTCTTGTGTGAAGCTCAAGTCTATGGCTCTATAAGGATCTATTGGGCAGATGTGGAGAGAGAGCTTCGGGCCAGGGCCGGTTCTGATGTATGGGGCCAGCGTCCCCGCACGGCCCGGCTTATGATCCATGCCGGCATTGTTAGGCAAATGGCAACACTGCATTATTGAGCTCGGCTGCCTGAGAGACTCCAAAGTAAATCTGTTCGAGACAGCTGCTGAGAATAAAATCCAACAAGAGGACACACGCGCACGTACCCCGCACGCACACGCACACACACACACACACAGATACAGAGACACGCGTGCACGCGCGCACACACACACACACACACAATAAAGAAACGCACAAGCTAACACACACTCCCAAACACCCCACCATACACTTTCCAGTGACAACAGAAGTTGTTTTTTTTTTTTAAGAGTCCTAAAGTGACTTCTCGGGGGGGGGGGGGGGGGGGGTTGTAAGGGGAGAAGGGATCACAGGGCAGCAGTGACTTTTACCCAGCGCTGGTGAGAGACAATGGCAGACTGTTTTGTTGCGAATCGACTCATCTGCTCCGCTCTCTGTTCCTGTGGCAGAGGCAGTAACGGCGGCAGGCAGGCCTAGCGTGAGAGAGCTCGTTAGAGATGGCAGCTGTGCCGGAGTCTGGCGGGCTCTGGATGACACTCCAGAACCTTCTCCACACTGACTCTATGGGGCCCACTGCTCGCACATTTACAGCCACCACCTCTCCACCCCCCCACCGCCACCCCCCCCCCACACACACACACACACACCCACCAACTCCTCCTCAACCCTCTTTTTTTTCAAAGCCTGTAGGAGCCCGCTAGGGGCCCTCTACTAATTACACACCACTTAATTGGGTCTGACACACTGTGCTTTTAAATCACAGTCAAACGTAGCATGTCCATAACGACTGCACACCCGACTCTTAGGACAATGAGCAAATCTGAAAGAGTGAAACAATGACGCGTATGTATCTGTTTAAAAAATACTAGAATACATACTCAATAATAGAATTTATGGTTTAATACGAAAGGGTTTAAGAGGTTATTCAAACAGGACTGTTGAGCAGTATTGTTTGTGACTGTGCAGGAACATGCTGTTGTGTGTTAAACTGATTTGATATAGGTCCAGATGTTTTATAAGTTGAGCTCCGAAGGCGGTCGAAAAGCATGAATTTCCCCATGTAGCGTTAGCATTTTTCTCTTAGGCTGAGGGGCTGTTTAATTGTCCTAATGGTTCGTTAAAGAGCTACTGAATGAGATCACCTCCCCTCATCAGGAGAGCTGACCACACCGAATCAATGTATGGATCCTGCCACCTACTGTCAATAGTGAAAATGACACTTTTAAAAGCCATTAGACCAAAAGCAATAGTGTAATTTATCAACCTTGCCAGAGACATGGATGTGTGTCAGTACTTCAGTTAGATTGTGTGAATGTTTTCCGTTCATGCAAATATTTTATTTGGTGCTTTATGGAATAATAATACGAACAGTTTTTTTTTATGTATTGCGTAATTAGGAGGTAATTCAAACGGATTCTTGTTCATTAAAATGGCCATTATTATTCATAGTAATATCCTAGGTGGTTTATGAAAGATTGTGAGGATGAAGTGAATTTAAAGTTTTTTTCTGCTTTCTAGAGAAATTCTGTGAATGGTATTAATAAATAATTAACAATGAATAGCTGAACTACCTCTTTAGAGCCACACTGATTTTTTGCTCAACTTTAAGCATTAATATGTGGTACTTATTTGAATAAAACGAACGAAATATGATTATTCGTAGACATTCAAGTTATTTAAACATATTAGTAACATGCAGGAAATACCCCATAACATGATTTCATGTATTTCCTAAAAGTTTTTATCAAAGTGTTTGTTAAAGAACAGCTCTCCGCTTTATACCGAATCAGATGAACGCTGAATGCGATAATTGAATGAGATGTTTGTCATTGATTCGGCTTCTCATTGACAATACTTAGAGAAGGGCCTCTACTGGAAAGTTTCTGTTATTGCAGCCAAATAGAATTACAAACATTAAATATTCACCCAGTTACCTGGGTAAAGAACTGTCCACAAACTGCATAAGTCATATGTTGCTCCTAATGGTATATGTTAACTTTTTTTTGAGCTACTAAATTCAGAGAAGATGCGTGCTCTTTGAAGCGATTTCGCTTTTGCCCTGTCAAATGAGCCTAGAAGGTGGATGGATCCTAAACGTAACGCTTTTCAGCAGTTACGATGACCACTGGCCAATATATAGGAAATCCTGAGAAGTGACAGGATAGGGGTTGCACCATTTTACTTCAGGTTAACCAGTACTTTGATTTTTTTTTTTTTTTCAAAATCTCAATATTGCCAGTGGAAGCATAAAATGTATTTCTGATCAATGTATCGGGTTCATTTTGTGCGATGGTCCACTCGTGAGCTAATCAGGTCGTGTTAATCAATCGGACAGTTGTCAGGAGCTATAGCCTCGTTTTCTCCTCAGATAAGCGAACGGAAGACTATGATTTCGTTCAGATGGGAATTCACAGATTCATTTCTCCGACTTTGTGCCCGCGCCACTACGCACTAGGGAATCTTTACAGACACTTAAGTTGCTCTAAAGTCTCAAAATGAAAGATATTGCCCTCCTATTGCACGGAAATTAAATGGTCTCATATCACCATATTCGTCTTTTTTTCTCTTTCTTTTTTTTTTTTTTTTTTTGCGTGATTATCTAGAACTCAGTAGATTAAGTAAATAAACTCCAACTCAGTGCAGCGTCGCTGTAGTGTTCTGCTGGGGCAGATACTTATGGTGCCGCTGTTACTCTCATAACGACAGTTTAAAGCCAAATTTACAGCACAACAGCGACTGTTAGTTTAGAGCCGTGTGAGATCATTAGGAAATGAAAACTGTAGGACTGGTGGGCGGGCTGTATGGACTCGCTCCTAGTTGGAGATACTAAAAGTTTGTTTGTGTGTTTGCTTGTTTTGTCTGATGCAGCAAATAGCAAGAAAAGGGTTAAATGAAAGACTCTAAAATACGTTTGCCACAAGGGCCTGCCTCCCTCTCTCTCTCTCTCTCTCTCTCTCTCTGTCTCTCTCTCTCTCTCTCTGGCCCACTGGACAGAAAATATGTATGACTCTGCCTCGCAGGCTAATTGCTAAACAAAAGGCACCGGCGTGTCTCATTCACATCCTTATAAACTCTTTACAGGGCCAGCCCCATCCTCCCCTGCTTGTTTAGTAGCTAATTACACAGGCAGGACAATAGAGCCTGCTAAAGGAGAACTGGAGGGAGGGGCACGAACCCCCCATGAGAGCTGTAAAAGCACAGTCACACACACACACACACACAGAGAGAGAGAGAGAGAGAGAGAGAGAGAGAGAGAGAGAGAGAAAAGTATAAGAATTGCCCTTCATTGTCTCTTCTGAAATACACCAATTATCAAAAATTCTGTCACAGAATTATTTCATGGTATGATGCTTACATTTGAAATTTGTAAGACAACATGTTATTTGTGTCTGTAAAATTATATTTTTTTCTAACTAAGCTCAATTTATTATTTAAATCTCCACAGTCATTGAAATGAAATGTATGCACTGGTTTTATGTTCTGGTTCTGTGGAGTTACTACTTGTAATATCATTGTCATTCAATAGAACTTCTAGCTTTTTCTCTGTCACAGAACTTGTAAACCAATATTAACCACCGTTTTCATAGCATCAGACATAGTTATAGGTGACAAAAGGAGCAGCCATATCAAAAGCGTTCTTGTATTTGGTATATGTTGTAATAAATGTCGTGAGTAAGATTATAAAAATTACTCTAAACGTTCCAAACAAAACCTCTTTATTTACTAGGTCGTTAACACATGATCCAAAAAATTCATGCGTGTGTTTTGTGTGCATGTGTGTTGTATGGTTTTGTATTGTTTTGTTTGGACTTGCAGGTGCACAAGAAGGACTACGTGGTAAAAAGCTAAAAAAAAAAAAGAAAAAAAAAAAAAGCACTAGCTATTTTTTTTTTTAAAGTTCATGTCGGTAACATGACATCAGATTAAGCAATACCACACATAGAGCGTTCACAGACCACGGGGTTGCAGCGGTGTGCCTCTGAATTAATCATGGTCAGAAAATACGGCGCGCTCTCATTGTCTCCTCAAAGACCAGCGAGCATTAGAGAAAAGAGAGAGAGAAAAAACGAGGGATCCTGGTGAACGGCGAAAGACGCACGTTTTTCAGGAGATTAAGCTCGGGTCGGCGGGGACGGACGGAACTCTCGTTTTTTTGACAAAGTTGGTTAATTAGCGAGAGACCCCCCCCCACCCCCCCCCCCATTAAAGGAGAATATTCAAAGGTTGATAAATGGTTTTAATAAAGGAGCCGTGTATCCGTTTAACAGAGACAAATTCCCCCGCCAGTGTAGCCCTTGTGTCTCTGCCAAGCTGATAAAACAGGCCCAACAGTCCTTTGCTTGGGCCTCTTCGTCTTACCTGCAGTCCTCCTCACTCTCCTACATTCACAACAAAATCCCCCCTCTTACTCCTCACTTAACCTTACTGTAAAACCCCTACTTTTAATTGCTCTGTGTATATGTGTATGTGTGTGTGTGTGTGTGTGTTCCTCAATATAAACATGTGACCCGTGTCTGGTTTACAAACCTTGGCTGATATCCCAAATAACGCTTGCCTCGATAAACCCTTTCCGGTGCCTTTGGTTACGTAGACATTAATTACTACTTTAAAACCGTTTTTTTTTTTTTTTTCCTCTTTCTCCTTGGCTCTTAACGGGAGACATCTGACAACACGGTAAGCTTGAGAACTGTCAGCTAGCTATCGCTTTCTGCGAAACCGTCAAAGCTCATCGATCGGTCCGCGTTGCGGACAGATTGTCATAAATGCATTATGTATGAATGTTGTCGTGTATCTGTAATGCTGTAAACTCATCAAAGGGTAACAGTTTTATTGGTTTCAAACATGATTCCATCCTACTGATGAACAATAACCACGGCAGAGCCCTTTTCTAAGTATATTGTCTTAGATCTCTGTTCATTTTTTTTTTGTAATTAATACAGAATATTCATCCAGAGTATAGAATACCCTCAACCAACTAAATTAAGTCCTTCATTTTTTTATAAAATAAATGACTGGTATGGAAGGATGAAGCATTGACATAGTGTTTCATGTAAGTGTAGTAGACTTTAAATGGAGAATGGAGACTATTAATTCTTGGTGATTTATCCCTAAGAATAGCAACATTAAACCTTTTTTAAAAAAAAAAAAAGATGAAAACAGTGGAATGGTTCAGGGGTGTTTAGATAGTGGCTTTTTTTTAGTTTTAGTTTTGTGCATGTATGTGCATTTCTCTCTTTATGTGCACAGCAGCAAAAAAAAATCTCATACGCGCATTTATGCATGCATACATACTTATTCGCATGTGCGTGTAAATCTGCTGTCACCAGAGACCGGGCGACTTCCGCTGTTTCATTACTGCCCTCCACGCTGGAGCCATGCAAATTGGACAGTCAGGAAAAGTGCCAGGCCAATTAACGTGACTGCGTGGTGCTTTAAGGGGAAAAGATGCTGTTCTTTTATGGGTCCGGCAGGGCCAAAAGCTCAGGGCCTGTGGAGAGAGACAAAAGCATTTATCAGGGCACCATATCAGCGGCATCTCTCTTCCCGCCTGCGCCTTCATTAAAGGCCTAGCAGCTCTTACCAGAGCTAGAAAAATGATACATCATTAGTCTAAGTACCAAGGTCTAGCAAGTAGCAGGTCTGTCCGTCTCCTCGTCGAAAATTTAAAGACGTCCAAAAGCTCGCCGATATTTCCTCGATATGAAATTTTGGTCCTTTCCTCTCTCTATGGCGCTCTCGGAATAGTGTCATTTAACTACTGAATACTGGAGGTGAGGTTTAGGCGAGAGAGAGAGAGAGAGAGAGAGCGAGAGAGAGATGCAGTGCTCTAAAAAGCCATTTGAGGAGAGAATATTGGTCAGGTTCATTTCAGTGATCATTACTGCGCCTGAGTCATCATTTAAGAAGCTGTACATTCTCAGAATTTCAAACAGTAATTACAGTTTTGCGGTGCGGTATCGATTGAGATTCATAACCTCTTGTTGAATGAGAGGCTGTAGAAAATGAACTAAAAACAGCCAGTGGCGTGGGATTACGAGGACAGGGCGAGTTATTTAGACAGTATTGAGTAAGACAGAGGCTTCACATTTTACCATAATTATTTAGACAGGGAGTTACAGTGTTTTGGAAAAAAAACCAAATATATATGAGGTTTAGAGGCTTGGAACTTCAGTGAGGTTAAAAGACAGTGAGTTTGAGTGAGGTTTAGGGGCCGTGAGTTTTGAGCCTGGTTTAGAGGCGCTGAGTTTGAGCGGGGTGCAGAGGCAGTGAATTTGAGAGTGATTTAGAGGCAGTGAGTTTGAGTGAGGTTTAGAGGCAGTGAATTTGAGCATTGTTTAGAAGCAGTTGATTTAAGTGAGAGTGAGAGGCGGTGAGTTTGAGCGAGGTGAAAAGGCAATTAATTTGAGTGAAGTTTAAAGGCAGTGAGTTTGAGTGAGGTGTAGAGGCAGTGAGTTTGAGAGAGATTTAAAGACAGTGAGTCAGTGAGTTTGAGTGAGGTTTAGAGGCAGTGAGTTTCAGTGAGGTTTAAAGGCAGTAAATTTGAGAATTGTGTAGAGGCAGTGAGTTTGAGTGAGGTTTAAAGGCAGTACATTTGAGTGAGGATTAAAGGCAGTGTGTTTGAGTGAGGTTTAGAGGCAGTGAGTTTGAGTGAAGTTTAAAGGCAGCACGTTTGAGTGAGGCTCAGAGGCAGTGAATTTGAGCATTGTGTTGAAGCAGTGAGTTTGAGTGAGGTTTAGAGTCAGTGAGTTTGCGTAAGGTGTAGAGACTTTGAGTTTGAGTGAACTGTAGAGATTAAGGCCTGCATGGCCTGAAGAAACTGATTTTGAGTAGGATTTGAATTGTCAAGCTTGAGTGAGGTCTAGAGGCAGTGAGTTTCAGTGAGGTTTAGAGGCAGCAACTTTGAACGAGGTTTAGGAAAATTGAGTTTGAGTGAGGTTTAGGAGAATTGAGTTTAAGTGAGGTGTAGAGGCAGTGAGTCAACCTGAAAAGATCAGTTTGTCCAACGAAGAACAAGGTTAGAGTCAGGTTTACCAGCAGTGAATAAGAATAATGTTTAGAAGCAGCAAATGAAGTGACAGACATTTAAAGTGAAGTTTGGATGTTCAGGTTGCTACAAATAGGTAAGTGAGGACTCAGCCTGTTAAGTATTCACCATGCAGACAAGGGGGCTGTGGGGTCCACTCCATCAAAGTGACGGCCTCTTGCCTCCAGACCCGAAAATGCTTCAATCTACAGTGACACCTAGCAACGGCTGGGGCCCTCTGACACCCTCTAGGGCGAAGAGGTCCTCCAGCACTTACTGAATCACCTTCCAACCACCAAGCCAAGGGGGAGAGCAAATTAAAAACTCATGAGCTACTAATGACTCTCTCTCTCTCTCTCTCTCCCTCTCTCTCTTACATAGGTTTCTGAAGGAGAAATTGACCTGTGTGTGCAGTGGAGTCTGTCTTAATCTGTGTCTGTTATGATGTCCCTCCTCTCCACCACTCTCTCATATCACACTAAGTGAATGACTGACATCCAGAATGAGGTAAAAAAAAAATCATTTATACAACATATAAGACTTGAAACACACAGGTGAGAGACTTAGCCCTCTCCTCTATGTACCTCCTTCAATTTATGGAATCCCAGTGACCAGGAGACAATACACATTAGATAGGTTTATATAAAGTTGGTAAGACATATTATTCCAGGGACATTGTTCCAAAAATGTTTCATGAGTCTGTAATTAAAACAAAGAACAGATAGTTTTTGGCCCATAACATCCCTTGAATGTCTTGTGAATGTTACAACGTTCTTGGAAATCTCAAGGCAGAAGCTGGACAGAATGTTACTCTCAGAGCAGTAATTCAACCACAGTTTTCAAGATTTTCTGGGAACTTTCCCCTAAAACCTAAAACTGTCAACTCAGATGGTCATCTTAAATTTGGAAAGGCACAAGCACATTTTGAGGAACTTTTGGAAGTTTTGGTTAATTGAACAACATACATATAGCAGTTTATTCGATTTTAACTCATCACAGAATCTGTGTTTAATTCTGCAAGAAATTCTGCAGTGAGAGGAATCTAAAGGACGAAACCAGCAAAGCTTGGCCCTCACAAAAGTTCAAAGCCTACATCTTCCCAAATTTCCACTTTAAATATATGGTCCCTGGAGATTGTCTTCCCCCTCCTACTGCTAGAACTACACCTAATTAAAATATAATACCATAATGTAATTATGATTCGAGTATGGATATAACTGTACTGATGTTCCATTGTACTTTTCCCCTCGTGGAAGGTCACCAGCAGTTATATAATAATGAACACAAACCATAAACACGTCATAACAGTTAAGCATCTCAATATGATTTTTATGTATCAGCTACACGCGTTGGTCCCACTTTGTGCTTTTCTACAAGTTCAATTAGGTACCGTTTAACTTTGAGCTATAATACCCAATTACGACTACAGACAGAGAATTCACGACTGGTAATTCTTTTAGTTATTCTAACTCAGATAAACGTAATGAGAAGGACTTGAACACTGTAATATTTATACAAGAGCAGCTTTCTAGCCCTGTTTCAGATGACGGGGGCAGGGTTAATGAAATTCTGCTTGCATCTCTGCTATTTTGCCTCATTAAACCAGCGACAAGCATCAAATATAAATTAGCGCACGCAATAATGTTGGCTTTAACCAACAACAAAAAAATATATATACTATTTAGATGTGCGAGGACAGAATAATGAAATTACGTACAATAATCGCAAAGAACTTTCCCCGAATGATTTCGTAGCATAAAGATGTTTTCCGCTGCAGAATGTTTGATAAAAAATCTTTCTGAGTATTGTGCTGTCAGTATAAGAGATGGAAAGGGAAAAAAATGTTCACGTAATAAATCAGATGGGGGTTTTTAATTCAGCTAGAATCAGGTTGCAGAAAAATAATGACATCTTCTTTGAGCGTGTCAGTAATCTTCTCACTATCTGGAGGAGAACAGTAATTAACCTTGTTCGTGGAAAGGTTGGCCATTTAAATTACAGCAGTTTTGTTATTTAGGAAGAAAATCTTTTCCTCTGCTTCATATCAGATGAAATATTGCCAGAGACATAATTTTTATTCGGAAGCAGCTTGGTGAGAGATATTATTTAAATTACCTCTCCTTGGGCTAAATTCTGCAGAAATATCTCCAGTTTGATTTATCATGCAGTCATAGTGAGCGAATGAAACACATGAGGATTTTATTACGATGAGAAAAATGTCTTCTCCCCTGCATAAAATGAGTCAAACTCAATACAGCACTCACACACAGCTACGGAGACATACTAAAAAAAAAAAAAAAAACTGCAGCAGACTTGGGCCTCAACCTGACAATTAGGGAGAGTTTTAATCACACACACCTAATATTTTTGTTTTTAATCATGTTTGATAGGGTTACTATAGTAACCAAGACTGAAGTCATTAGATTAAGCTCCTCCATATTTTCTCCTGATGACCGGTGTTTTCTGAAATGGCAAAAGTGATCGTATTTTTCCTTTGATTTTATTTTTGTTGACCAAATTGTAGAGATCTCTTATATTTCATCAAAACTAATAAATAAAACTTTGCCACAAACACTCTAAACTGAGCACACATCTGATGTGTTGTTTAAATCCTGTCACATCCTATTGCCTTATCATTTCTCTTATAATTTTTAACCATTCGCATCACACTCCGATAGACAACTAAGAGGTTTTTTTTCTGTTGAGAACAAAGAATTTTCATTGGATTTTATGAGCTGATGACTGATGGGAAGCAGCATTGCAGAGTTCGTGAAAACTCAATTTCCCATCATTCCATTTAACGTGCTGTAATAAAGTTCCCATGGAGGAACAAGTTGTGACAGGTTGCTCTTTAAGACTGGCAGGTTATTACCACAGGTTCACATTTTCATGAGTTGGTCATTAAAACAAACTCAGAGTGTTTTACACCTCAGTGACAGACAGACTTTAGGATTGTACATACAGAGACCCCATGGGTCCCCCAAATGACCTATTCAGTGTGATGATCCACCCCTGGGACTATCAGAAACTTCTTAGTGTGTGTGTGTGTGTGTGTTTGTGTGTGGCATAGCCAAACTGAGACTCCCACGGCACTTGAACCCTCTGTCCAAAATAAACAGCCCTGTTGTGTCCTGGTCCTCACAGTGCATATAAACTTCCATATCCATATGTACCTTTTTACTGGACTCTTCAATACACACCCGTCATGTTTTACTGCTGTCCCCATAAGCCACATTTTACTCTCTCTCTCCATACCTCCGTTATCACCGCTTTTCATCAAATCACATCAAATGACAAGATACAAGATTCATACCATGATTACTCTATTACAAACCCTGTTGCATGTTTTGTCCAGGTTCACAAATTTTTATAGGTGGAGCGAATGCATTTTGTCTGTGTCAACTTAGTTTCATTTGACGGCTCCTACCCCACGCGAATCAATTAAAGCACCTGCCTGTCAGTGGTGGTTAAGTGTTACAGCAGTCATCATGGCGGTGAACATTTGCCTAATAAATGTTCTCTAAGACCAACAGAGCAGACCAGGGACCCCACTCCTACTGCTGAATTATTGACCATGTCACAAAGGGGAGTTGCCAAGGCTCAAGACCCCGCAATGAATTACAATGCGAATCCTCCTGTAATTATGAATCTTTCAAACGCCTGATGGAAGAAAATTGAAGCCTGAATATTTCATAATCTATATTGCCACGGCAGAGAGATCATTTAGGAATCGCATGCTAATTTTCCGAACGCGGCCGAGGGTTCGGCGTGGGGGCGGGGGGGGGGGGGTGGTGGGGCTCTGAACTGAGGTAATTGGGGAACTCTTGAGAGTCAATCAAAAAGAGTCTGTCATCAGAGTTTTATTAGATATGGTTATTAGCGGGCTCGTTTGCTAACAGTTATATACCTTCGTGAAGTCCACTGTGCGATTATGATATAGGAGGACGTTAAATCTTTGCCAAGTCAATTTTTCCGTATAATACCAGATCAGATTGGTTTTTTTAAATGGGCTTTTAGCTACTGCTTAAAGTGGAATAAGCTATAGATGCTAAAAAATTGTAATATTTCCACATGTAATGGTTACAAATAAACAAGAATAATGATGTTTTAATTTATGGTAAATATCTGCAGTTTGAATTTTTTTTGTCTTAAGTGCATTCTAAACCCTACAGAATCTCATGGTTTTTGTGAATGTAGTGTCATGTGGATATGCCTGACTTTCAGTATGACTGGCAGTAACACGTTCCCTGTTTCTGTGTATCTTTGCAGGTACCATATGGACACCAAGACTAAGTAAGTTACGAGGTTGTGAGATTTGGAACAAAAGTTCAGTGTGATACCAGAAGATACACAGCAAAACCTCTGTAGTTTACAGACTTGATATATTTTATACCACAAGAGTTCTTGGAATGTAGGCAAACAGAGCGTGAGTGTGTGTGTGTGTGGGAGAGAGGGTTGGCAGACACAGAAACACAGAACCACAGAGACAGAGAGAGAGAGTGCCAAAATATTTTGTTACGTGATTATTGACCGAAATCCATTTTCGGTCAAGTAAATATCATGAAACTCTGTCAAAACTCTAAAAATGCAGTCGGTGGTAAACCTGTTACTCAGCGGAAGAAAAGGTCAAATTCAAAATAACTTTCAAAATGCAGGTGTAGTTTTCCACAGGCTCACAGACACACAAAGAACGGAGGTAAAAGTAACAGAAATCATTTTAAAAATCTAAAAAAAAAACAAAAAAACGTAAATCTGCCTTTGGTTCAGGTTGGCACTCTTCTCACACAATGTCAAAAAAAAAAAAAAAAAAAAAAAAGAGCGAGAAAGAACCCGAAAAAAAAAAAAAAACACAAACCGCCCGAGACAAAAAAAAAAGATCTCAGTCAATACGTCGACAGAGAAACGGCAAAGGATACTGTTTAAAAAAAAAAACTTCTCCCATAAAACAGGGCAGAGATATGTGTCGGTAAAATATTTTATGAGACAGGATCACTATTAAAGTCATATACTTGTATAAACAAGATGCAACACCCACCGTAAACTGTAGGCTACAATTTGTTGCCACTCAAGCCCTTTTTATGTAACCTTGTATTTTCTATTTGTTTCTGCAAAAGCGTCTGACGTTTCATATCTAATATTTGTTGCAGTTTCAAGAGAATCATAGCGATTATCCAGGGCCCTACAACAAATGGTTACTGTCGTTTTGGATTTTGTTGCCGGATTATTTTTATTTTAATACTTTTAGTCGTGTAGTCTTTTTCTACTTTCATTTTTTAACACTGATTTTAAAAGTCAGGGCTGAGTCTGAGAAATAAAGTGATACTCTATGAACTGGGCTGTGTTTCTTCTTGCCATTGTCCTTATCACTGTATTACATTCATTCTAGTGGCTTTCACATATATATGTTATTTTGATATCAGGACTCTCTCTCTCTCTCTTGCTGGCTCACCCTTTCTCTGCCTCTGCATGTGTGTGTGTGTGTGTGTGTGTGTGTGTGTGTGCTTGAAAAAGGTAAGGATGTTGCTTCTACTCATAGGAGACCACAAATAAAACAAATGGAGCAAGAGCAAGGTAAAGGTCTAAATTTTACATGATGTGGAATGTCATTTGTCATGAATAAATAAAGAATGGATAAAGCCTCTCGTGTGTCCTACCATAGTGTGTGTGTGTGTGTGTGTGTGTGTGTGTGTGTCAAGGTTCTTGGTCTGTTCACTCTTAACCCCTTCTGGAGTCAAAGGCGCTCCCTGAAAGGTAAATGGACAGCAGCACAAAGTAAAACAAGAAAAGAGATAGAGAGAGGGCTAAAGGAGGAATGAGAGGGGAGGCCATTGGAGACTTTTGGGACTCCATTTGTTCAATTCAAGCTGCAGGTGGGCTGGCGTGAGCAAAGTGGAGTATAAGGTACAGTCTGTAGGCTATCAGACGCATACACAACAAAAGCACGTTACACACAGACAACACTGCCTCCCCCATTTACCTCCATTCCCCACCATTAAACATACAAAGTAACCCAAGAGTCTGGCCACACACATTGTTACCGCTCTAGAACATTCCTGTGCTAGAGTTACAAAATACGTATGACGCTTGAAATCACGCGTGGCGCGCGCGAAATCAAGTTGCTCTTATATTCTAGTCTCACCGAGTGAACTCGCTTCTATCACTATGTAAATCAGACAAGGACAAATACCTCACCCCAGCTGGGACCCACGTACCAAAGTGCTTAACACTGCTTCGCGCTCTCACACCCTCCCCTCACTCCTTTTCCTCACTCACTCATTCACTCATTCTTCGTTCTTTTGATGTTCTTTAAATGAGCTCTCCAACTCTACTTCTTTTGCGCAATTCAATTTTACAAGGCCATTATGGGAGATGTAATGTGGAGGTTAAATATATCGGGGCAGACGTTATGGGAAAATAATTAGCGCTAATGAATAATGCACTAATTCCGCTGATGAGGGATGGTTAACCGGAGTAATGGAGTGCGAGAGACGGGGCCGTCCCTGACAAATGAAATTAAAATATTTAAATACTGTTTTATGATATTACCAGCGCTCCAGTCAGCTCACCTCCGCTCCCGGTGGCGGTGGCGGGTGCGCACGGGGTCATTACGTTGACAGACTCGTCCGGGTGACGGTATGCAAGGTAATGCGACAGCTCTGAATCACCCGCCTCATCCATCACGGTAGAGGAAGCAAGTACTAGCACAAGGACAAAACTTCACTTAAAAGTAGGCTACATACACAGACGTAGGCTGCATTTCCTGCTTTGTGGGACAGTGTAACCTTACGTTGCATATTTATGGCATTTTACAAATGATTTTAGGATTACTTTAGGATTTGTGTTTGTGTGTGTGTGTGGGTGTGTGTGTCATTTAAAAGTTTTGTTCAGTGGAGAGTGATGTGGCGTGAAGTCTTATGTGTTTGTCCTTCCGCAGAGTCATGAGGGCTACGAAATTTCTCATGAGCCCGCATGCACTTATATAAAAAAACAGCTAAAATGAACCAGAAGAAATGAGAATTATTAATTTAGAGATTTACAATATACAAGGTCGTGGAGTTGTGTCAACATAGTCCATTTTAATTCTTCATAACTTTCAAAAAGGCCGTGTTATCTGAAATGATGGATAAAGCAAGCTAATCTTTGTAATTTTCTTTCTGTGAACTGCGTTACATACGTGCGACCAGGACAATGTTGCGGGTCTCAGGACAGTCAACCGCAGCCGTAGCGGCCTTGTTTACCGTGTGCGCGCGTGTGTAGGATAGCGAGCGTGCGGAAATATTATGAAGCCGGTCTGCTGGGACGGAGCACCTGAATTATGTGACATCTGGAGAAATGAGAGATTACACCTACCTCGTCTTCGCTAACACAGTAGTTAATACCCATCTGGTGCCGGCCACGAGGGAGAGACGGGTTCGTGGAGATACGCGGAGGCGCTAATACAATGGCAACAACTCGCTTATTGTATTTGGCTGCGCTTATTTACGATGGGGAAGCGTGAGGCATACTACGGCCCACCTCATTCCCCTCGTTACGATCGCATTTTACACCCATCATCTGACAATGAAGTGGCTCCGCAATAAATCCCCCGTTTTACTGCCGTTTCCCAGCAGATTGCCTCGATGGAATCAATAAGGTGTGCGTGGCCGCCGGGGGCCTGATAAATGACGGCGTATCGATAGTCTCTGAGGCCTCGGGAGTCATCCGCCAAAGTACCCAACAGCACCAATTGACGGGGGGCAGAGAGAACAAGAAGAAGAAGAAGATTGTGACTTCCACACCTGAAAATCACTAAAGTTCACTACTGAGGTATAGAAACAGGGTGTAATATTCTTTCTACTCCAGGTGCACGACAGTGTGGAAACAGGGGGGGAAAAACCGCCATTGAAAGACCATAGAGATCAATCTTAAAGCCATAGAACATGTAATCCCTGACAAACTACAGAATGTTCAGAGAAATTCAATTTTGTGAGAGTCAAAATGTTAGACTTACATGTTCCAGAAGTTGCTGTCTGTTTATGTCAAAGGAGCTTCTATCACTTAATGACAGTTCCCAAGATTTTTCATACAGCAGGGTTAAGTTTACCTTGCATGTATGTTCGTATGAGATACTTCACTTTGTTACTAAGCATACTGACATTATATTTGCCTTTGCTATTGCTACTTGCTGTTGACAATGGTCAAAATTATGAAGTTATGACTCTCAAAGTAGAGATTTTCAACTCAGTAACCTTACAGTTTAAAGAGAGTTTGGAAACGACAAATTGCAACATCCCTCAAAACTTTCACCCTAAGTTACGCCTACTGCATTCTCGTTCCTCAAAAGTTGAAGTCACGCTGAATGACATCCAAGCTAATCTGGACAGGAATGACACAACAGCTGCCCAGATTGTTAGATTTTTACAACAATATTTTATCTCTGCCTGTACATTCAGAATCATTATAATTATGGTTTTGCTCTGATGTTAATATATGATGGTGATACACTATTGGTCATATATTAAAGTGATAAATGAATGTGCATGGGACTCATCAGTAGCCTGCAGCTGAACTGAGAGCAGAGCACAAAGACGGAATGAGAGAGAGAGAGAGAGAGAGAGAGAGAGAGAGAGAGAGAGAGAGAGAGAGAGAAGGAGAACATGCATTGCCCCGACTGGCACATTTTATTACGCTCATATTTCGGGCCTGTCGCCTCCACTGCATTTGACTTGTAAAACAGACCTAATTACAGGCTCCAAATATGCAATCGACACATCAAACAGTAAGTTACTGTAACAGCATGGCTTTACGCCTTCTCTCTCTCTCTCTCTCTCCCTCTCTCTCCCTTTCTCTTTCTCTCTCTCTCCATCACTGTTTCTCTCCCTCTCTCTCTCTCTCTCTCCCTCTGTCGTTCTCTACTTGAAAACCTCTGATTATAAGAGAGGCAGTAAAAGGGAATTACTGAAAAACAATTTACACTTAATGTACCAGTCATATCAGTAAATGGGGAGGGGGGGGGAGGGAAAAATGACTCAAATATAGTTGTATTAATAATACATGCTTTAATTAAACGGCTTGAGGTGCACGTGTAGTGTGGGAGAGAGGCAGGGAGAGAGATTGAATCTGTAGCAGCTGATCTGGATACTTGATTCATTGGCAGTAAATATGCAAGGCTTTGTGCCCATAAGGGCCCTGGCTCTATGCATGTTGTTAGCCACAGCCCCTGTAATCCATCCTATGTGTAATAATAAAGAAACCAGGGCAGAGGAACACGAGATGGGATGTAGAAATGCAATTTTTCATGAATAAAAACAATAGAGAGCGATTAGAAGAGAGGAGGACGCGCCAGATGTTGTCGATAATCGTCGACGCTTGAACGCGTTTGCGAAAAAAGGAAGAACGCAGGAATGTTTTTCCATCTGAAGGAAAGACTCTAAACTGCTGGACTGTGAGATCGGTTACATCTGTTTTGCATTGTTTTACATGATGTCAAGACAATGTACAGGTGTCGCCAGAGACGGATGTCTTACTCTGTAAACCTGTATTCTTCAAAGTGCGCATCTCGCTAAAGACAGTCCGTTGGTCTGACTTCTGTTAGATTCACGTGATTGACAGCTTCCCCGAAGTCTCTAAACTAAACGGTGCGAGTGTTAGCTCACAGGGTAACTGGTGTTTTGACCACTGGAGTAAGACATGCACCCAAGGAACGTTGATAAGGGTATTTCATTGCAGTCTACCTTGAATGAATTTTCCGTATTCTTGTACAGTTTTCAAGTAAATTACCACTACAAAGTCATCGAGCAATGCCAAATGATTCCTACTTCCTGTAAAAAAAAACAAAAAACAAAAAACAAAAAACCAATGGCATATTGAAAGAGAATAAATATATTTGTGCTTCGGGGTGAATTCTTTCGTTTTCTCGTTCTGTTCTCTCAGTCTGTTCTCTCATTCTCTCTCTCTCTCTCTCCCTGTCTCTCTCTCTCTCTCCTTCTCTGTCACTACTACTCCTGTCTCTCTAATTACACTCTGTGTGGTGAGAAATTTCACACACAGGTCCTGTGCGTGCATGTGTGTGTGTGTGTGTGTGTGTGTGTGTGGTGTAATAGCCAGGGTAATACATTGTGGGATACATTGATAAACTAATGCAATTACAGCCAGGGTCACAAAGTCAGCTAATTTACAGATAGCTACGTTACAGGGTCTGGATGGGAGGGTGGGGGGCGGCCCTGAGTGGCCCCCAGGGTTCTAACACAGACTCTTTATTAGTGCTCTGTGTTTAAAGGAGAAAAACAGAGGTGGTATTGATCTTCTGATTTTGTCATAGAGCCCTGTTTGCCTGCCTTGATTTGACCCAGAAAAGAGCTTAGCCAGCATTGTAAGTAAAGCCACTGTGCAGTCTAATTTAGGTTCTCCTTTCATCTGATCAACACAGGGGCCAAACTAAATGGTTTCTACTGAGCTGAGCGTACTGGCTACTTGATCCCGGGGATGTCGCGTACTGAACGCGCTGCAACGGCCAAACCCAGGAAGGACATTTTCCATGTGCCAAATGTGCCTAATACGAAATTATCCTTTTTTTCTTTCACTAACTAAATCAAACGAGTTACGTGGGTAAAATGATGAAACGTGTCGTCTATCATGATGATGCGATAAGATACTCTGATTTTTTTTTTTTCCCCCTTTTTCTTTTTTCTTACATTGATCATACGCCACTGGTGTCTCGTTAAGGAGGTCTCCGACCCTGTGCGCAGTTTGAGTGGATTAACCAGGTATTTAACTCAACAAACTCCGTTACATTAATCTGACAAGTGTAAGGACACTGGGATTACGTGTATCGGCCTTTCCCCCTGTCCTGTCAGGGTCATGCGCTAACGTGACCTTTGACACGTAATTAAATTGTCATCTTTAACCTCAGTTACGAGATTGTCGCAACCCATCAAATTACACCGTCCTCCAATCAGCCTGCCAATCAATCAGTCAATCAATCAATCAATCGCTTTACGACCTTCCTTATTAGAGCTAAAGCCCTACGTATGACTGCAGTTTGCCCTGCGTATCATGAAGTGCACTCCACACAGTTAAGAGATTACTCTATTGTGCATTTTGTGTCCCTGTAGAATCATTTGATCATTCAGTGATCACTGTGGAATGGTTACTGGCAAAAAAAAAAAGAATCTTGTAGAAAGGATAAAAGATATAAACTATTGTTTTATTTTGACTGACAGTTACACTGCAATCATGTGCTTATTGCTAATTAATTCATGCATAATACTGACAATATAATCCTGCTTTGCCTTGAGGAACACGAATTTTTAAACATGCAAATGTGTAAACCAGAGGTCATTCAGTACTAGAGTTTAACAGAGTGCAATACGGCTCTCAACTCTAAATGGCAACAAAAACATCTGATAGACAGAGAGACACACTCAACGGGATATGTCTTATATGGAGTTCATTGGGTCTGCGATGTTACATTCATACTTACTGCACAGTGCCATCAAGTGTTCAGACGCAGTAAGCGCTCTGACTGAACCACAGGGAATTATAAAATTTTGTCGGTTACAACACAGAGACACATAGTTTATAACCGTCCAAAAGCATCCCGGAGACGATTCACAAAGGGGAAAAAATGCTGATTGAAGCTAACCCTTTTTCCATCCTGCCAAAGATTTCGTATGCAGCTGCTGTGAACTGTCTATTGAACGTCTTAACTCTGTGGTTTGAAAAATATACACAATTTAGAACCATCTTACAAATGGTGTTTACAAATGGTGTTTGGTTAGGGTTTCTAAGACAGCACAAACAACGAGGAAAGAAAATATTTTGTGAAATTATATGGAGGGAAATTCAATTTCAAGAGATTCATCAGAACTTTGACTCCCCCGACTTCATTTAGAGGATTTTCACTCACTTGATCACCGGGTTTCTGTCTGTGAACGGAGACAATGTGGCACGCGGATTCATGAGTCCTGACACTGGTGCAGAGTATGATCTATCGCCCCCAGCGACAAGAGAACCTATTCCCAGAAGCCCTCGCTGATTTATGGGACTAATTTCGCTTGGTTGCTGGGATAGCTGGGATTTGTGGTTCAGCTGAGGGCAGTTGCCGTATGAAAAAGGCCATTGTAAAGTTCAAGCAGGCAGTGTTTTTGTCAACAGCTTTACTGAGGAGGGCAAGTGAGATAGATGGAGGGAGTTTTGATGACTCTGGCATAAAAAAAAAATGCCACCTTGGTCCACAAACACAATTACAGTAATTTGTCAGAAAGCACGGCTACGTTGACCAGCGCACGCGGAGATAAAACTGTCTTCACAGACACTAATTCGCTCTGCAGCATATTCAAATAATAATAATTTTTTTTAAAAAATAAATAAACATGATATGAAATGACTCCTCTAGGTTTCATTATGATTTAGGACTTGTGGTTAGTCTCAAACTGTGCTTTACCCAGCTGGCCAAAGGGGCTTTTGTTTTTTAACGGATGTCGGGGGTAAACACTAAATTAATCATGCTTTTGCTGAACTTGCTGGGGACTGAAAAAAAAAAAAAATTTGCTTATGGAGGACCGTGATCACATGAAATATTAAAAGCTTTCCTCGGAACTGGCAGGAGGGTACGGCACAGAGTGGGCAAGGGGGGAGGGTAACGTGAACTCCTTCGAAAACACGCACAGATCGAACAAAGTGTGGGCGACAACCATAAAGTAACTACTGTAACCAGCGGGAACGCTTGTTTTGATGGCAGAATTGAAAATCTCAGACAAACAAATAACTATGCAAAAAAATAAATAAATAAATAAATAAATAAATAAAAATCTCTGAATGGAATACGTGGTAGACGGCTTGGGTGAATTTGAATAAATAGGCCACATTGGCATATTTGATGTGATGTTTTGTTACATAAATATTAAATGGCTGTTGAAATGATGGAATCCGTTGAGAGTTATGAGGACAACAATAACCAAGACTGTACAAACAAATAAAAAAAAAAACCAAAAAAAAAAATCAAACCGCGTAGAAAATACGGTCAAGGAGATTTGATCATTTGTTCTCAGCTTGATAATGTTTCCGAACATTTGTGGTTCACCATTTTCTCTATCAACCTGACTTTAGTTCGCGACAAACAAGGGAGCCCATTTATCTTGCTGACACAAATTAAAATCAAAAGAGTCGTAACAGATGATACAGTCAGCGTAACTGGGTTAGCCTTGGAACTATAATATTGACTAAATTGGTTAGCAATTGCACAACCTCAGGTAAATGTGTTAGATGCTGTATTCAGATGTAAACTCATTTTGCGCCCCCCGCGTGAAAAGTTCACACTGGGTCTGTGTAGGTTCAGAAGGAGAACCTGACAAATGATTTCAGTTCATTACAGCATGCTCCTGGCAGGAGGTCCACCATAGGAAACCCCCTCAGATTAAATGGGCACATTTAAAGGCCATGGTTTGCATGTCTAACAGCCGGTCTCGTTTTTAGGCTTTTAGGTGGCTGTTTCCATAGCAACGCCACCTTCCTCCTCTGATTCCGTCTGACCCACTGTTGCGAGGTGCCCTATTAAGGTACGGTATTACAGTGAGCAGAGGGTCAAAGGTCAATGCCAAGACAGGAGATGTAGGCATCTGTCCAGAGAGAGACCAGCGTTTTATGGTACCAGTGAGAAATGGGCTTTTCAGTCAGACGTAGTAATGCTGGGTGGCTGGAACTATTTGGGGTGGGCTCGGGGGGGGGGGGGGGGGGGGGCAGAAAGGTGTACACATGGAGCCCAAGAGAAAGAGGCAGAAGAGGCCCTAGAGTGTGCACTTAAGAGCCCCCACGCTGTGCGACGGAGGGCAAATTTTTGCCGGAGCGATGAAGGCCTCGTTGTACACTGAGACAGCAAATCAGATTTCTCACAATTAGCTAGGCTTCAGTGACAGGCACCTGGGTGAGAGAGCGACATCGCTGCCTGCCAGCACCCTGATTGGGTTATCTGTCCTCTGCTATGCAAATGAGTTGTTTGGGGATTCTGGGAGTAAAAGCACTAGGGTGCTCAAACCAGTCAGGACGGAGGGGGGGTGGGGGCATGAGCTGGGTGTCTGAATGGATATACTACTCTTTACTATACCTCTACCGTAAGAGATTTTATGAATACAAAACACGTAATTTACTGTATGCAATGACCTGTTAGCACAAATGCGCATGACTACTTGCTACAAAAGACCAAAGCCACCCGGAACGGTTTTTAATCAGAGATGTGATTTGAACATGATGAGGGTTTTAATGACTTTGAAGACAAAGAACGTTTTAGTAGAAAAGATATATTTGTGACAAGGTGTTACACCATTTTCACTACAAACATTCATGAAAAACAAAAAAAAAAAAAAAAAAAAGTGAAACTAATGGAGCCTTCAACAGTCATTCTGCAACCGCGGTCTGCCAGCAGTCCGTTTCACCTTTGCAGCCCTGTAAATATGACAGAAAAAAAAAAAAGAAGACGTATCAGATAATTGTTCATTTCTCATTTGGATCTGACTTTTTGCGTAATAATTCAATGTGAAATCTGAGTCAACTGCAGTAACATGCAGCAAAATGTACTTACCTCCCCTCTATCAGAAACGATACTCACCCACTGTCACAACAGTCAGAGAGCAAGAGTATGGAATATTTTGGGTTTTGGAATATTGTTCTTTTTGGGAAGTTTGGGGGGGTGGGGGTGTTTTGAAATGGTCTTTATTTTTTCAGCTTGAAATTTTTTTTCTCATTTTTTTTTCTTAAAGAGCTGCTGTTGCAGCTTCTTATTCTAATCTTTTTTTTCTTTTCTTTTCTTTCTTTTTTTTTTTTTTTTTTTGGTAGCTGATTTTTTTTCCCCAGACCATTTCAACTCTTTATTTTTTTTTTTTTGTACATTTCAAAATAAAGCCAAGACTTGAGAAGCGACGCAGTCATACGAATCATTAAAATTCATACATAAAATATATACACAAAAGAGCAACTACCTCAATGACCAATCAAAACTGAAGCCTACAGCGTGGTCTTGGTTAACTTTATCCAAACACGCGCTTTTCCTTTTTCTTTTTTTTTTGCCGTTGTGGTTAACTTCTGAAATAAAAACATTCTTCAACTTGTGCCACAAGCAGTCATTTCCTTATCACAATGTTTCTACAGAAATTTGGTCTCACACTTTGACCACATATAAAAAAAAAAAAAAAAATGCATGAGCCGTTCTTAGATACTACAAAAAATGAATCAATAACAAAAGACAGAAATCCACTCCTCTATTATTTTACATCAAATTGAATCCAACTTGAACCTCTGTATTTCTCGTAGTTCTTTTCTTAGCCCGAATTCTACACAGCTGCAGTCTAATAGTACTCAGTGTTAATCAGATTAATGATGGAATTGAAATGTAACAAACTATCAGTTAAAAAAAAAACAAACAAACAAAAACAACCATTTTTTTTTTGTTTAAATCGTGGAACACAATAATAGGTTCACATAAGCCACGTCACTGAAGAGCCAGGGGGATTCTGGGAGGTCTCTATCTCCGCCAGGAGCGAGATTCGTTGTCCTCGTCTTCCTCGTCATCGTCCTGCAGCAACGCGTCATCGATGAGCGAGTCTTCTTGGAACTTAGAGCCAATCAGAAAGCAGAGACTTAGTCAACCAATCCCAACGCAGAGCAAGGCCTTCTGGTGTCTGAACACCAATCGGTATAAAGCTACAAGACTACATCTCCATTTAACATTCAAGGTGAAGAATAAAAATACACTTTATAAAACATTTCACATTGAAATATCTGATAGGATTCTGTTTAATGTCTCCCAGGACAGTTATGGTTTCTCTTCACTTCTGTGACAAACAAAAAGCTTCAATAAGACAAGCGCGGCGTTCTGAAAACCTGTGACGAGACACAGTAATAAGGTGCTTACCTCCTCCTCCTCTGGTTCCACCTCCTCTGGGTCAGTGGTGTTGAGGGAGGCGGCGGGCTTGTGCCAAGCCAGCCGTAGCTCCTGGTTATTCAGCCTCACTCCGTGGATCGCCGCCTGACACACAGACAGACAGAGAGACACACAATCGTTTTTTACTTCCCCCAGTGCGGTCGGACTACCCGGTCACGACAGGCCCGGATAAAGGAGTCGTGAAACCGGCTGCGATAAGGGTCGGGTGCGGGGATGCTTTAATTAAGCGACGGCAGAGCGGAATACAGGGGGTGTGTGCGAGAAACAGACGGGCGTTTACCAGCTCTGCTTCGGCTCGCGTTTTGTACGTGATGATGGCGCTGAGGCTGGAGTCCTCCATCTGGCAATCTTCAATCTCTCCAAATTGCTGAAAAGACAGAAAACGAAAGCGGTTACTCTGGCCTAAACCAGGGCTTCAGCGCACTCGCCGCCAGGCCGGGAAGTCATCCTGCGGAGAATCCTTTACCGCCGAACGCGGTAAATGATTAATGGATTAGTCCCACAGAGTTGACGGGATATCCAACACCCCTAATCTGAGCGCTAATCTCAAAAACAAAAGGCCTGGGTTCCCAGGCAGTGATAGTACGGTTAATTCTGGGCTGAAACTGGATTATGTACCGGAGCCAAGTTTAAGGCGGGTAAAGCCCTGGAACTGAAGATCAAAGCGACTCACTGCAAAGTGCGGCAGCAGGTCCACGCGATCCGCTTCCGTAAAGCCCGTGATCTCCAGGGCTCGGGGTCGGTGATCGACGACGGCGTGCGTGGGGGCGCCGCGGCCGCGGCCCCTGACCCCGCGCCCCCTGCTCCGGAGAGCTCCCCGACCCCTGGCGTGGCCCCCTCTTCCGCGCCCTGAGGTCAGGATCCCTCTTTTGGCAGCCTGGCGGTGGAAAGGAAAAACGACAGGAGGTTATTTTATTTGAGCAACGTAAAACCAGTGAGAGAGGGAGCAGGTTCCCACAGACGGCTCCTCTTTTATACGGTCTACGGCAAAAGCGTGCCACCCAAAGCAGTCCGTCCACGGGACGCTACCACGGTAACAGTATGAATCCCAGCAGGTTCCCTAACTTGAATGAAAGCAAGCACTGAGGAAATCTGTCAGTAGGGGTGTTAGGCTGCCACCTAGTGGTAGATTTGGAAAGTACAGCAAGGAAAGGTCTATAGGAGCTGTACATGTTACAATTCAAACAAATAAACCACGCAGACTGATTGAAATGCATATATTTTTGCTGATTTTAGATTTCAAACGACAAGAATTTGTGAAAGTTTACTGAGAAGTGAAAAACTATTGCAGTGAAGACTTGGTAAATGTGACAGGTATTTGACAGTAAGGCTCTACCTCTAGCTGAAGTTGGGTATATTTGATCTTGAGTTGGGCTGTATCTTCCCCAGCCTGCATCTTTTTGTAGAGGTCCAGTTCTGTGTCCAGCAGCTCCTTCTGTGCCTAGAAACACAACAGAGTTAGAACAAACACACACAACTGCATGGCTAAACCATCACTGATCACCTCAGGTAAAATACAGTCAAACTCCTATTAAACCTCAATGATTTTGTTTTTATACATTCAGTCATCACTACTCACTATTGGGCAAGTGTTAGTGCATATGCCTGTGTGACTGTGTGTGCGTACCTGAGAGACAGAGAGAGAGAGACAAAGAGAGAGAGAGAAAGGGAGAGAGAGAGAGAGAGAGAGAGAGAGAGAGAGTGTGTGTACCTGTGCCTTGCTCTTGACAGTTTTAATTGCACTGAGGCCTTTGATTTCCTCCTGTAGTTTAGTGATGCTGTTAGTCAGAGTGGTCAGAGTCTCCATGATCTGAGACTTGTCCTCCGCTTTCATGCTTTTGTTCTTCTCAAGTTTAGAGATCAGCAACTGTAAAACGCGCACACACACACACACAAAGAAAGATTGGCCTCAGAAAACTAGCCTCCACACTGACTATCAGGTGATTCGATGGAGGAACCAGGAGAAATTTTCCATAATGCCTTTCGGGAACGCATTCAGGGTTTTGGAGAAGAGAACTCACCTTCTGTGTTTCTATATGTTTCTCCAGGATCTCCTGCTTCTTCTTCCTCACGTCCTGCTGAAGCTTCAGAGCCTCCTGTCAGAGTCACCACATAAACTCACATAAAAACTCAAGCCCTCTTCAAACAAGATCCTTCAAGATCATCACACAGTGTACAACACTATTAACATGATTATTATGAAACATGTGCTCTTTCATTTTTAGACATATATGAGTGTGTCTTCTCCATTATGAACGGCGTTTTTGCACCTGTTTCTTCTTAAGAGCATCCTCTGCATTAACAGTCCCTGTGAACGACGCCACCTTCTGGCCAGCCTTCAGCGCCGCGGGGTTATAAACCGTCTTTGTGAGTCCGGTGGAAGTCGACAGGACCTGCCGGGCAAAACCGAACGGCGCGGGTAATACGAGAATTGTAACGTCAAATCAAGGTTGCAGTCTAACATCAAAACGAAATGGAGGAGAAGCCCAAAAAAAAAAAGACAGAGGCACAAAATAATCACCTTTCCCGTTTGAACAACTGATTTAGGAGTGAAGCCCAGGCGCTCCTTCACCGAAGTTTTGACTGCGCCCTGCAAATATTTCAAACAATTAAATGAATTAAATAAATGAATGAACGAATGAATGCCGCTATAAGTTAGACTACAGACGACATTAGCGACGCGCGATGAAACGAAGCCATTTAAGAACACACCCACACGCTCACACACACACCTGCGGGGCTGTGCTGGAGTCCTGTGGGGGTTCCGAGTTGCCGGCAGGCAGAGGGCCCAGTCTGTCCTTCACTGACTGTTTTAAAGTGGTGACGGGAGACTGCTGAGCCGTCTGCAAAGGAGCAAAACAACGGGACGACGCAGCTGAGTCATCGCTCAAAAAAAATAACAACAACAACAAAAAAAAAAGAAAAACCACCTCGACCCGTGCCTTAGGAGACCGGAGCACGCGTCTGCGTTAAAGCAAGTGTGAATTATGCCTAGGAAGGCAGAAATGACGGGCAGTGTTGCGTGCGTGTGAGTGAGCGCGTGCGTGTTTTTACCGCGAGCGGCTGACTAGCCGTCTGCCCGGGGCCGTTGTCCCGATGCCAGTGGACCTTGATGAAACGATTGTTCAGTACGGCCTCGGTGCTCGTGATGGCCCGCTTTGCCTGGTCCGGCGTAGAGAACTGGATCAGAGCCGCCTCGGGGTCGTTCTGATAAGCAACCTACACACACACACACACACACACACGTATACCACGGTGAGAAACCTGGAAAATCAGTCCTCAGTACCGACAGGATTCAGTGGAGAGTCAGTCTCACCTGTAAGTTAACGATGGTGCCAAACTTGCTGAAATGTTCGTTGAGTTTGCTGATGTTGTTGAGTTCGGGTGGAATCTGGCGAATGGCCAGTTTGGTGTTGGGAGAATTGAAAGGGATTTTCTTATGGAAGCCCTGGTGGTTGGGTTTATTAAAGTTCTGCCTGCTGGGAGAACATGACAACACGCACACACGTTAACTGAGAGCAATTCATTAGACGCATCATGAGGAATTTAAGACTGTTATTTTTCATATTTACAAGATTACAGGAATATGACCTGTAAATAACTTTAATCTTATCTGTAACAGAATCCCCACTTATGTCCATTATTTACTCAAAATCAAACACACAGTGAACACACGAAAAGACACTGAAGGGCTGTGGGTAGTATCTCAAAGCGGAGCCAAAATTCAGACAGAGAGAAAGGTACATGAATCTCGACATTACTTGTCAAACCAGGGCTTCTTAGCGGGAAGTCCCCCTTCAAGCAAACCACCTCCCCGTTTCCTGGAGTCCGATTCCAGAACAATCCGCATGCTGTTGCTGTTTGGCATTTTTTCTGAAAAGGAAGAAAAAGAAAACCATTAAATCAAATAAAAAAAACGTCCTCATGAGAATTTCCTCTAGACCACTTACGCTGACATATAAAATCATCTGTTTTCTTATAGAGAAAACAAAATAAGTATACTATATTTTCTACAAGAACAAGGTGTTCTATCAACTCAGTGAGGGTAAAAACTCTTCAGAACTATCGACAGGGTGTCAGGAACGGAGATCATATGCGTGTGTGTGTGTGTGTGTGTGTGTTACCTCGCGGGGGCATGTCCACCTCGCCCATGGTCAGGCCGATGAGGTTGGGCCTCTGGGCGTTGACGCGGTGTCTGTAAGCTGGTCTGGTCATACTGGGAGCCTCGGGGTTATAAACGTCCGGCTCAAACGAGTCTGAGACACAGGGCGAGAGACACGTCACCAAAACGTTCGGTTCACCTTATTCATCTCATCATTTTACATTCAAAAAAAAAAAAATTAATAATCAAGCTAAACTAAACACACTGAAAAAAACACTCCATGTGAGATTCTCAGACAGGACGGCACTCCCATGCTGGTTCTCTGAATGGAGATTCTCTACACAAACGACGGCTGAGGTGTGAGCTCTGACCTGAGAGGCTGGTCTGTGGCAGCAGGGGCATACCTGAGGTAAAGAGGGGCGGGGGGGGCTGGGTGATCGGGGGCCGGACCCCTGACGTGACGATGGTGGGGACTGAGCTAGTGATGGAGTTGGGAGGAGCGTCCATCCCCGAAGGCTGGAGGGCCGGGAGAGGAGGAGGGGGACCTATAACCGCCGGAAGGAGGGAGGGAAAGAGAAAAAGAAAGAGAGAGAGAGAGAGAGAGAGAGAGAGAGAAAGAGAGGGAGAGGGAGAGAGAGAGAGAGAGGGAGAGATGACATTAAAAATTCTGCCATCCTGGGACAGGTTGGTAATGAAATTCTCCAAATGACAACTTGCTGTAATCCCAAGCACTGAAGGTACACCACCCAAGTTCTGCATTTAAATATTCTCTTCCAGCGTCGAGCACGTGCGTACCTGCTACGGGTGGGAGACTGGGAGGCATGGTGCCCGGCGGGGGTACCGGCGGTCTCAGGTTGACAGGCGGGGGGTTTAAGAGCGCAGGCGGGGGTGGCAGACCGGGAGGAGGGGGACCGTCCACCACAGGGAGGGGTGGAGGCTGGAAGGGGAGGATGCTGGGAAGGTTGACGTCCTCCACCACGACTGGGTCGCTGCCATGGTCAAAGGGGCACATGTCCCCTCGCATGCAGAACCCCTTCTCTGTAAAACACAACACCAGTCTCAGCCCTGTCACTATAACAGTCTCACAGAGCATCACTGCCTTCAAAATATAACATGTCTATATGGCCATGGGAAAATATTACGATGTTCTATCACAATATAATACTATTCCATTATACTGTGTCCTTTTTCTATGCACATGGTGTTTGCAAGCTAGATCATTCATGTGTTATAGCTTAAATAAAACATTTCAACTCTCAAAATAAAATTCTTGCCACCTTTTTAACTCCACTTGAATTTTTCTCCTGTAATGCTTAGGTATCGTTTCTGCCTGAAACCAAACTAGATCTCAAGACACATCTGCAAATCATTCAAGCATGGTGTTATGTTTTTCGGTCCCCGCTCCCTTACCGTCGTAGTCACGGCAACGTTTCCTCTGTGGAGGCTGGGCAGCCCTTCCATATGGGGCGTGGTCCTGCTGAAAGTCAGACCAGCTCTCAGTGGTGCTGTTGCCGTGGTGAGTCGGAGCGATGACGGTGATGGTGCTGCTAAGAGTGGGCACGGGGAAATGAGTGGAGGACGTGCCGGAGGCGAGGGGCGTGGCCGTGTAGCCCTCTGCGGCCACGCCCTCTTGCCTCTCTGTCCTCTCGTGGTCATACTTAGATTTCCCAGAATCCCGCTCTGTAGGAACACACAAGAATAAAACTCTAAAACACAGCTTGTCCTCACCAAAAGAAGATAGCACCATGAATAACAGAATTTCATGCGATTTCTGCTTTGTTAGAACTCACCCCTGCTCCTGGTTCTAGAGTGACTTCTGGAACGTGTTCTGCTCCTGGTGCGGTCGCGGTCTCGGTCACGGTCTCTGTCTCGTTCACGGTCTCTCTCCCGATCGCGGTCTCGAGTCCGGTCTTTGCTCCAGCTGCGACTGCGGCTGCGGCTGTAGCTGCGACTGCGCCCTCGCCTGCGGTTGTACCGGTCTCTGTACGAGTCTCGCCTGGGAGGGTTACGGTCGTAATCTCGTTTCCTGGAGCGGTCATCTTTCTTGCGGTCGTCCCCTCTCCTTGGAAGCAATTCAAATATTTATGAGTAATCATTGGCACAAGTACAGAATTTAGCAGCAGAATATTCTAGAAACTAAAATGTATCATTAGCACAACTGGGCACACCTAGAGTTTTGACAAATACATAATCTTTAGTCTTACACACTTCCAAGTCACTTACTTTTGCTTTAAAATTTAACACTGAGACACAAGGCAAAAGGTCGAAAAACGACACTTCGATCGCTGCTATGTTAAGTTTGGTCATAATTTCTCATTTCTGCAGGTACCTGCTGTCACGGCTGTAGCGGGAGCTGGACTGAGGGCTGTGGTTTACCCTCCTGGAGAACTTTTTGTCCCGGTCATCATCTCGATTCAGCTGTTAGGACACACACACACACACATATCACAGGTTAATAGCATGTCACACTGTGCTTATGGTTGACTTCAGCCTGTCAGAGATGAGTGGAGTAAAGGCTCATGGTGTTACCTCCTCCTTCTTGGGTTCATCTTTGTCTTGGCGCTGGTGAGTCTCCGTTCTACTCGTGGAGGTTGGATGCTCTGGCTGAGGTAGGTAACTCTTTGAGTTCACAGCTTCAAATAGTTTATCTACAAAAGTCTGGGTCTCTGGAGACAAAAGGCAGAAGGATCGTCACACGTAGGAACTTCAAGCATTTGATGAACACTTTCTGAAAACATACTATGTGCTGCGGAGCTAGGTTGAGAATTTTTTTTTTTTTTTTTTGAGCGCACACATTTTCAATGGCGTGCACTTATTTCAAAACGATTGCCTCGTTAATGACAAAAAAACTGTAACAAGGCGTAGAGCTGGACTTAATAACGCTGCTAAAGTAGTCACTCAACTTTGTGCTGAGGCGGCAATGTGTCGGTGAGGAGGCCAAGAAAATGCCAGGCCGTTCTCATCACACTGTGATTGCATTTTAGCTGGTATAAATTTAGCCTGCTGTGAACGAAACGGTACCTTTCTGAAGAAAAACATCCAACTGGTCGATGCATAGCGCTTTAAGTTCCTTCTCTGATTTGTCTTTCTTCACCAAGGCAACGACATATTTTGCAAGGGCAGACGGGTCGGCATCACATCTAGAGATGAAGAGAAAACACACAAGCCTCAAAGTCCTGTCAGCAATCTAATTGCGAACTCCGACTTCAACAAGAGAACAATACCATCTAACTTCAAAGGGAGAGCAATACTGAAAGAGTTATCTCAAATTATGTGTGCATAGCAATCCACGAGGTTATCAATTGAACCAGGGAGCGAGTCTTATTTGTTCATTAAGTTAGAGTTGGTATCAAACTTACTGGGATACTTAAAATTACTTCAAAGGAGTCTTCCTACATATGGCACGCAAAAAATCAATAAGCGGCATTTCAAGCGGCGTCCCATATTTAGATAAAAGACTAGATAGAATCTCATAAGCTACGCCTCAATGCTTTAGTAACACTGCCCGCTCTCATACGACCAAGCTTTAAGTCAATAAGTATCGTATTCACTGGCTGCATGTAAACTACGCAAGTTAATATCAGACTAACAGTTTGTTTTCATCTTTGCAAATGAATGTGTACTCTTGAGGAGAATTAACTAACGAAACAAACTTCTTTGCCTGGCCAACTAGCTAGCGCTATCTCTTGCCTTATGCTACTGTCATGGCAGCAAGCAAGAGAGCATTCTAGCAGTCACGTTTTTTTAAAGGTTTAACTAACTACTTACATGGGTTCGAGCGTCTTAGAAAGCCACGTCTTCAAGGCATCGAGGTTTTCAATGATCATTTTAGATACCGATCACTTTGTCCAGTTCAACAGGGTCAGTCCCCTATTTAAGACGAAGTAAAATGAAATACTGTAGCTAGCTAACGAGGTCTGCCAGCAAGCCAGCAACGCTAACGTTAGCGCCTCTCCAGTCAAAGCCAGTGTACCCCAGGTGCTCGGGCCCAACTACGTGCTATTTTCCAAGAGCACTTTCGGTTGCGTCAAGTTCTGGATTATCAGAGAGGAACACAGAGTACGACCTGGCTGTGTTCAAAAGATGTTGAATAGTTGGTGGGTATGCTGACAAAGAAAGCAGTATGAAATAATTTCAGCAGTTGCTAGTCTCCTGTGTACTTTCCAGAAATGGCGACTGTTTACTCCCGTTGTAAGACATCGCGAGAACAGACTAATCCTCCCCAGTAACCCGACTACTCGACAATTAATAAGGGCTGTCCGTGTACCACAAAAAGGCATGACTTCACTGAACTACAAGCCATTGCAGAGTGTGTAACTGTCGACTAAACCTCAGAAGATTTCTAATAGGGTGTGAATAATTTTTTCTTTAATCGCCTGTAGTTGTTGCACGTGGCTATGAGCTTGTACAACCCTGAAAGTTATGGGGTTACTGTGGGATCCCACAGTGGGATCTCGAGAGAGAGAGAGAGAGAGAGAGAGAGAGAGAGAGACTACAAATTCAGGGCCAGATGTGACTTGGTCCCAACACCACACTGGTACCTGTCCTGAGACAAAACAATAGAAATCCAGTGCTGAGTCTGATGCAGTATACGTTTATTGTGCAGTTCAAAGAGCATACAATAAACTGAGTCAGGTCCCTGGGGTGATTGAAGCAATTCTCACAAAGCACCGATTCTTGTACGTAGTCTTATCAGTCCCCCAAAAAAGGATATGCATCGCCTCATCTCTTTGTGGTTGGATGCCCCTGCCTCTCAGATTCCCCATCCACGTCATTATTTCATATTCTCCCTTTACAACAAGCATAAGTTGTAACCAATATTTACTGCCCCTCTCATTAGTGGAATAAGACATACCATGTGACCTTGAACGTTTCACCGTCTGCATGCTTTGTTAATGACCACAACGCAACAGCAGAGGACCCCGTCCTTATCTCACATGCAGCCCCTACAGGGCCTCACAGGCCTCTCCTTTTTGAACACAAAGAACTTGATATTTCTTGTAATACAAAAGCTTGTATAGTTACAACTTTTAATACAAATGATTACATTGATTCACCCCCATAAAAATGACTACATAATCGTTACAGTGTTTATCGTGATTGTTACAATGATTATCTTAAGGGAACATATGATTTCTCTGACATTATGATCATTTTTATAATTCAAATTCGACATTGAACAGGTTTAGCACGAAATGATTTTGTAAATCAGGGTGACAGGTGAAAGCGCTGTGTGAATGTGTACGCACACAGGTTGTGAACGTGTCTTCATCCTTCTCTGTTTCATAGGGTGACCAGATTCCTCTGTGTGAAAACCAGGACAGCCCTCACCCCACCATAAACACCCCACCCCCTAAAAATGGGAAAAGGTAAGTCTTACCAAAGTGACGATCAATGATGACAACTAGAGGCCTAGGCTGCATCAGCATCTGAGACTGTCCCCTTATGCTTTTCACTTCCATCAATTTTCTTCAGTGCGCGTTTGTCTTTCAAGAGCTTACTGTAAAATGTTGAACAACTCAATCCAAAATTTAATCGCACAATAAGCAATTGCTTTTACAGTTGTTACACTTAGTTGTGATTTTTCTGGTGTCTATGCTGCTGTGTTCATTAACGAGAACACACGCTCCATGGGTGCAGATGTTCCCCGGCAGGCATAAAACGAACTCCACAACTTTGGGTGAGACTCCGAAGTTGACCGTCTTGCTCTCCAAGTCACGAGAAACGTCTGTTCATCGCTCAGACACGGTCGGGTGTTCAGGTTCCACTCAGTGATATGAGGAGACACAATGTTTTTCGCACAAGCCCATTCATCAAAGTGCGCGGTTTCGTCAATCGAGGTGAGAGCGAGGATTCTGGAGTGGACAGCTCTGGATGTCACTCCACTCTGGGACACTTTTCAGTAGGGCCCACTGAAGTTGTTCTGTGTTCTCTAATGAGCGACTCCAGTTTTGCAGGCATTCCACTGATGCTGAAGAAAAGTTTTTCACTGCACAAAAGAAACCATCAGCTTGTATGACACCTGCTTCAACCAGGGCATCCAAATGCTTTTTAATGTCGGTGGGAATGAATGGTTCCTGCAGCCTGTCCTGAAAGACGTCTCTCAGGTCATGAATGTGCAAAGCCACTGCGGGTGAAAATTCTCAGCCTGGGCCGGATGTGACTGAGTCCCAACACCACGCTGGTACCTGTCCTAAGACAAAACAATAGGAGTCTAATATTGAGTCAGATGCAGTATAAGTTTATTTCATAGTTCAAAAGGCATACAACAAACTGAGTCAGGTCCCGGGGAGTGCCTGGTGCATTCTCACAATACACCGATTTTTATACGTATTCTTTGCAAAAAAAAAAAGATACACATTACCTCATCTCTTTGTAGTGGGGCGTCTCTGTCGGCCCAGCCTCACAGATTCCCTCTCAACTCTGATTTACGTTACATCATTTCTTATTTTCCTTTACATCTAGCATACGTTGTCACCAATATTTACTGCCCTGCTCATTAGTGGAAAAAGACGTACCATGAAACCTTGAACGTTTCACCCTCTACATGCGTTGTTACTGACTACAACACTCTGGCAGAGGCGCCTTTCTTATCTCACATGCAGCCCCTAAAGGGCCTCACAGGCCTCTTCTTTTTGAACACAGAGAACTTGATATTTCTTGTAATACAAACGATTGTATAGTTATAACTTTTAATAGAAATGATTACATTGATTCACCCCCATAATAATGAATACATTATTGTTACATTGTTTATCATGACTGCTACAATGATTATCTTAAGGGAGCATATTATTTCTTATTTATTAGTGCAGGGATCGCTGAAAACATCTCTTAGAAACTTTGGGCATTTTTATTGAGACAGAAAGTATATACGCAGTCCATCAAAAAGTATTCTTTCAAGGGCCGGACGTATGTATGTTACGATAGGAAACGTATGTTACAGTGGTGTAGTCATTTCTGGTAGTCCATATGCACAAAATCACAATAGTCTTTCATCTCCTCTACTCGCACCGTGTAGATATGAAAGTACATGTATACCTTCACGGCAAACTCTCCAAATTCATCGGCAGACAGTCTACTGCTGTTTGTAGAGTGTTATGTATGGTATGTGCACTGCAGCCAATACCAAAATCTCTCTTCCTAGCTTCAACTGCCGCTTAGTCCAGATATCGTCCCTGCCAGCCCTCTTAATACCTCCAAAGTTTGTGTTAGTGTTGTTGGCACACAGTGCAATTAGTTTTTGATCAAGGCGATACTTTGTTAATGATGTTGGAAATACAGTCCGTTTGCAAGATGTCTCGCCAGGCAAAGACGCAAATTCAGTTAGCCTGACCTTTACACTGTCTTGTGGATTAAAATAACGCACAAGCACAGGGAACAATTTGATGTCTTTATGACTAGATTCATCTATAGTCAATGTGACAAATGAGCGTTTTTGCAAATCACACTGGAGTTCTTCCTCTGCTTAAGGAACAAGTACGCTGCATAAAATGGCCTCAGATTTAGTGCGGGCGGATAATATATTTTCTTAATTAATTTCGCAGTGCAGTCAGGCGATCGAAAACTATGCAAAAAGTCCTTCACTTGCGTGCACTTTATCATCTTCGGGACTTGCACTTGGTTTGCCACACTTACTTTTTGCAGCATCCAGATGTTTTCGTTTTTTTTTTAATGTAGTATATGCTGTGTGATGTCAGTTCGGCCACCATGGGAAATAGAAAAGCGACCTTCACAAATCTCACACCTCACTCTACCAGGCTCTGACTGTCACTCCTTTTTCAAAAATTTTGAATTCTTTTTGAAGATTCTCGTTAAATGCCTCAGCGCGTTTCTTTAGTCCAGGATACCTAGCCATGCTCGCGGTCACACTCAGGCCCTGTTTACACCTTCCCTGACCCCTCAGTAAATGTGAGATTATCGGACTTTCTGTGATTTCACCACTAGGTGGCAGCATAAATGAACGCTTCGACCACGAGATCCATCCACACTGAATGATCCTAACTCCAGCTGTAACCGTTCACTTCTTATGCGCTCTTGATCAAGGTACTTAACCCCAAGGTTGCTCCAAAGCCATGTGACCTCTGACAGAAAAAGTAACAACAGTAAGTGCCTCCAGATAAGACAGTCAACTAAATGAATTAGTATACATGCCAGCCAATGATTACCTCTGTACCCTTGTACCCCTGCCTCAGAGCACAAACATACATTAGTAGTTTTGGGGGTGACAGAGCTCACATAATGCTGCATGTTCTGAGAACTGCATCACCATAACTTCATTTTCAATTTGAAAAGATCGTAAATTGTGAACCACGTAAGATTTCAGAAAACAACCCCTTTCAGATGTTTTGAAGGAGAATGAATTCCGTGTGTCATATACATCTCTTCTAATTGTTTCTCTCGATGTAAGCGCTTCAAAAACAGTCTATATTGCTTTGTCGTCGTAATGAGGGGAAGCAGACGCTGATCTCTGCACTAAGACAAATGTTCGACCTGGCCCTGCTCTGGGAGGGCCTGCACTTCAAACATCGCACAGCTCAAACGCTTCTCTCCATATCCCTTTAAAAAAAAACACTCACTTGCTCTGAACACACGTTTTCCCCCTCAGGGCCAAGAACGGTTTTAGGGACGACGAGCCCCTTAACGGTACTTTTTGGATGACCCTGTTGAGTTGCATCATCTGATTGTGCTGCTTGTGGTCTTAGTGTTTCTTTCTTTCTTTCTTTCTTTCTTTCTTTCTTTTTTTTTTTTGCTCAAATCTAACGATAGGTAAACATCATAGACAGTTTAACTGCATCTCACCATGCAATCACTCACATACTTCAATACACCATACACCATATTTCAGATAGGTCTGCATGTCGATTTTAGCTTTAAAGTATGTCCTTTTTGGCCTCTTTTTATGTAATCTCTCCTTAATTCCCAGCTCTAAACGCGAGAGTATCATTTTCCGAGGTCAAGACTTCGCTTTCTGAGTCGGCTATCGTTTACAAGGCTTTTGTACGTACTACACGAGCATTGTTTCTGTGACACACTTAGGCCCACAAAGACTGACCTGTAAAGAGAAGAATGTGCTGTTGCTGTCTCAATAGCTTTTCTTTTCCTTTTTTTTTTTGCTCCAAAAGCAGTCCATCTCCACACGGCACTGTGCTCGAACCGATTTCGATTGATATCCGATTCAACATCTTTTGTCCTAAACAAGGTCACGGCATGCGGCCGAAGATCTCCGTTCAAAATCGGATAATGTACCGAGCGCATTTTGATAACGGCGCATAAAATGCATTCCGTCCCCTACATCATAATTTAATTTAGCCATAACATAGCTTTGTATCACTTTATTCACGACAGGAACCATCTCAGTGACTGTACAGCGAAAGGCCGCGTTTCTGTTCCATAAAAATGAGTTCTACTTCTCTTACAGATGACAAAACTAATACCTTTATGGGTACGTCACACTCATTAGGGTGGGTTTACAAAGGGATAAGATATACAAAATACCACAAGGACATATAGATGTCTTGCAGAAAACCCTGTTGTCTGTCAGTGCTGAACCTACTCCACTGTAGCATGTTTGAACTTTAGAAACCTTTACTGTTATATGAAATTAACCTGTCCTTAAGTCTGTAGGCTCGTGCCACTGGTACGTGAATAAAAGTGTGTGAATAACCACTACTTGGATTAAAAAAAAAAAAAAAGTTAACACAAAGATGACAGTGCAGTATCATACTGAGTCTAGCACCACCTTGTGGCAAATTGTGGAATTAAGTTAAGTCAGGTAAGAGAGTGCTGGCTCCATTGAAGATGCTTCTGGCATTAAGAAAGGGATGGATCGTTGAGTTCAAATCAATTGGAATTTCATTAGGAAACTTAAATCAATTCTGTTGACTAACTTTCTATTATTGAACTGTAAAGAATGATATGAAAGAACACATTTTTTCTTATGCATGAGAGTATAAAGAATTCAGAGCATCTATTATAGAAAAGAATACACAACATACCGTTAATACATTCACAAAAATTTATTCCAAAACAACGACAAAAAAAACATTTCCACAATATTGGATGTTTTTTTTTTTTCTGGATAAAACTCTATTAAGTAATATACATAAAAGCACTTATTTAACTGAAGTCGAGACAAATGCATCAAAGAAAAGCTTGTAAGAACAAAATATGGTACAAGCTATCATAACTACTCATTTACTGCAAACAAACAAACAAACAAACAAACAAAAAAAATAATAATAATAATCAGGAAAAAATATTCATACAACAATTCATTTCATAATATTATATACAGTTATGGAATAAATGTCTATATAAAGTGCCGGGGGAGACAATTTGGAAAATTAGAGGCATTATCATATCGTCTCTAAATATCTCTACAAGTGTCACTTCATTACACCTGAAACTGTCCGGGACTGCGGCAATGTTTAAGCGTCAGGAGCATCCCTGAAAAGAGGAGATATGTTTTGCTTTCCAGAATCTTCTAGAATGTTCCGCCGGTTCTGGCCAGCCCCGGGTTTTTTTTTACGCTAGAGGCTGCCGGCAGCGCGCGGGACACGCGTCAATACTTGACCCGGTCTTTGGCCGACCTAAAAGGAAACTTCCGATTCAAATCGATGTTCAGATAAGATCCGCATCTGTCGACGAGGGCGGACATACGCGACTCGGGATGGGTTGTGGCTTTTTTTTTTTTTTTCCTCCCTTTCCTCTGCCTGTTTTTCCACAAAATATCATTCCCTCACAAGGTCAAGGGGGTGGGGGGGGGGGGGTTCTGGAAGGGAAAAGAATGTCTAAAATATGTGTAATTTGTAAATATGTTAATAAATACAAATTCAAGTCCATAAACCAGCAGAGATCTTCATTGGGACAGAAAACATCAACAACCAGTTTCAAAAGGGATGAAACATACCAATATTCGTCTCTCTCTCTCTAAAATCTGACATGTTTTTTCTTCTTTTTTTAAACATTCCTCACAGTGGTACAGGCCAGCAGAGCATTGAATAGGTATGTTACAGTAGAATAGGAAAAAGCAGGCGCAAAGAACAGAACAGAAAACTAGCCAATAAGCAAAAGGAGAGAGACATTACAAATGCCTATACACTAGTTTTACAAGTTCTCTTTTCAACTGTTTTTACAACCAACTGTTTTCTATCTACCTGCATTGTTTTGTTTGGTTTTTGTTTTGTTTTTTTCCTATGCTTTTTTGTTTGTTTTTCATCCAGGCTGTTTTCAGTTATACACAACAATTCTTTCGTGAGCGTATTCACCACTGAATACAAAAGCAGTTTATCAAATAAATTACGAGGGATTTGAATTGGACAACATGGTGGTAAAGAACAAAGACAACACTGTCCCACCCACCCACCCCCCCTCTCCTCCTGTATACAAAAAAAAAATCCACCTATCCCAAGGAAATGAGCCCATTTTTTTTCACTCTTTCAAATCACATCATCTTTTCATGCACAGTATAAAAATAACACAGACAGAGTGGTTCCTTCTTTAAAGTCCAATATTACATATTCCCAAATATCCTTCAGTAATATACATTTATGATACTGGTATACAGGTAGTTTCAGGCAGGAGAAGGGTTACAAGCAAGCATAGAGCTATAAACACTAGATAGGTCACTGTCGTTAGGCTGTTGTCATCTGGGTTGTAGAAAACAATGTGGAATTTTTCATGAATTGCGTATGTGTGTGTGTTTATCAAAACTGGAAAGTGAGTACAGATTTGGAACTTGCTAGAAGATTAGTGTGATGCCTTTTCGTAATTTTAGACTTCAGCTCATCATTCAAACATTTTTTTCATGACAGATATTTACATATTATTAAAGCACTAGCCATCTAAAGGACGACTGGGCGTCTGAGTGAACCAACATCTCCAAAACCATACCCTAAAGCCAGCTAGGAGATCCATCTAGAGCTACATACTGTCTCGTCACAATATGCCTTTCTTTTGTTAAGCAAAAAAAGGGGTAAACCTACGTCTATTACACGAACAGCTACGTGAATAGTTGCGGTATTTACAAGCGTTGATCGTTTCAGAAAAGCCAGAAACAGAATTTGATTAAACCTAATTTGTTTATCTAAAAGCCTCACAGCATGAATTTCCCGGTTACTGATGAAAAATTATTGCTATATTCACATCTTTCTTTTTTAGTTCCTCTTAAAATACATTCACTTCCATCTTAAAAAAACATGACCAAATTGTTACTTCTCCCAAATGTCTTAGCAACACTAATTGTTCCATAATAGTTATTTACTTTTATCAACCCTTATTGAACAAAAGTCTTGTGATACTTCATTTGGTTCAGAAAAATAAAGGTGCTTCGATTACAACTGAAGGGCCCAAGTACCCAAATCCATGCATGCTTTTCATTACCCGAAAAAGGTCTGTGAATTATGCCCTTAATTATTTTTTTTTTTTTTTACTTCTCTTTGTCTTAAGAACACTTTTCTCAAACAGTTTTGACAAATCTCGACTAGTTTCCCAGCCTAATTATCCAGTTCCCACGAACCCTAAAAACGTAAGCCATTTAAAAGAATCCTCTTTGTGTAAATACATAGTCCAAGCTGCCTCTGTGACCTTCACTTGAAGTAAACCCATTAAAGTCTCATTAAATCCATCCCAAATTAAACAAAACTGCAATGATAAAAAAGCTCCGAAAGCGAACTTTTAAAAAAAAAATAATTAAATGTATTTATGTGTAGAGATACTGAAATATCAGTATCTATTATACACACATATGTACATACTGATGTTAGGAAATGTCTTCAAGAAGACAAGCAAGGAACAGCTGAGCCAAACCAAGCACAAAGAAGCATCAAAACTCCTTGAGACGATGGTGAGGAACAGAAAAGAAAAAAAAAATGCACGTTTTAATTTGATTGACATCTCCTACAGGGCCAGGTATGTGAAACATGGACTTTGGGTCTCTGTAGTGATTGGCATATCGATACAGAATTCAACTTAGGGGTGTGGTCTGATTGTGGGTGGAGTCAGCCACCTAGGCCTATTTTTTTTTTTTCTCCCTCCTCTACCAGGTGGGCATCATGTCTGGGAACCAGACGCGACCAAGGTGCTTGGACACCTCCCAGTGGATCTCGTCCAAGCCGTACTTGTGGTCGGGAACCAGTACCTCCTCCATGATTGACAGCTGAGAGAGACGCCGGCCGCACATCTTTACGAACTCCACGAAGGCGCTGCACGACACCTCGCACTCCCCCAGGCCGATGGCCGACAGCTGCTGGCATCGTTCGGCGATGCGGATCAGCTCCTCGTCCAACGGGCGCAGGCCGTTGGCGCAGACGACCAGCTCCACCAATCGCGGGCAGGTCAGGCCGACGCGACCCAGGACTTCCTTGCTGACAGACCTGCCGAAGTAGAGGTGGGTGACGGGTACCTCGTACTGGAAGAAAGGCCCGAACTCGTCCTCGTACAGGAAGAAGTACATGACCAGGTTAAACTTGGGCGAATGGCGCACCAAAGCGTCCCAGCTGCTCTTCTTGATGGTGTGAAACAGCTGGCCGGGGTTCTCGCTCACCACGTCGATCCGGAGGTGCTCCAGGTGCACGTGGCGTTCGGAGGACAGCGCCAGAAGGAGTTCGTCGCTTAGCAGGTGGTAGTTTAGAGCCAGCTCTCGCAGGCCATGACACTGGTCCGCCACACAGAGGATACCTGGACGGAAAACCACACACACACACACACACACACACACGAGACACAGATTCAGCGCCTGACCAGCCGCGGGTCACCGGACACATGCATTTACTTTCAAATCCACCCCACGACGGGGGACACGAACGACATGAGTGGTATCACCAACCTGGCCAGAACTTCATCCAGCCAAGCACTATGGAACATCGAATATTATTTGCTGATAACTACATAGTTTCCAAAACCTAGTCCTGAAGGTCCAGATTCCTGCTAAGTTTTACCCACACATAGTAATCAGAGGCCAATGTTTACTCAGGAAACTTGTAGGCACGCTATTCAGTTCATGAGAACCTGCAGTGTTTTGCTTGATATGAAATCTAGGAGGACCCTGGACCTCCAGGATGAGATCTGAAGAACCCTGATTAACTTTTTCCACATCAACAAGAATGGGCAGGCGGAGGTGATGGGGTTTTAATTGGAAATAAGTGTACACATTGCATACGCTTCGATAGAGAATAAAAACCATTACATGCACTGTAGCGAAGTCCTCAAAACCCCTGCTACAATTTAAAGCGTTGCGGGGGGAAAAAATGTTATCACTGTTTTTTGTTGTTGTTTTTTTTTTTTTTTTAAATTTCGTACTCTTCATCTCTTAGCCTCGTTCCTCTCACCTGCAGGAGAGACATGGGGGCAGCTGCTCATTTTTAGCAGTTTTAAAGTGTCGCTGTTATTGGCCACCAGCACTTTGAGTGACGGGTCATCCACGGGCGTGTCGTCGATTTTCAGGGAGGACAGAGACTTAGAGTTGACAAACACCACTGTCAGGGCGGAGATGAAGTGAGACTGGGGAGAGAACAGGACACACAGAGTCAGTCCGCTGACATGTGACCGAGGGGGGGAGGTGGCACGTGTAGTGAACACAGATCCTGGAGACAACAAACCTGGTTCAATAAAAAAAAATTCTAAACACAATGACTTCTGAGTGTTGCTAACACACAGCTACGAGTTCAAGGCTTCACTTTAAAAATGAATGAAAGGGCTTTTTTTTTTTTGTCTCCTGGTATAAAATGAATTAGAAATTTAGTGCAAAAAATGCAGGTATACTTTCTGGGACAATAACATTCTTAGATTTATACGTAACGAAAGGCCAAAGCAACCACAGAGAAAACCCACTGTCCTGCAAAATTCTTACACAGAGCTTTTAAAAGCGATGAATAAAGATAAAATGAAATAAAAATTGCAAATGCTCCAAATCATATAACTGCCCTAAGCAGCTGACAGACACTAATCAAATTATACTGTGCGTAGGTAAACACAATACAATCTTGGCGCTCACGCAAACTGGTCTATGAGGTAGGTGGGTTTATGTTTCTGTACACGTGCATGCATACATATGCATGTGTGCAGCGTGCGTGTGTTTGTATGTATGCACGTACCTTCGGCAGTTCCATAAAGCTTGGCCGCGCAGTGGAGATGAGCCCCAGGGTTTTTAGAGAACAGTTTACCAGCTGAGACAGGATATCGCATGCCGCCTCTGCAGATTCTGTGCTACTGTCCACCTAGAACACACACACACACACACACACACACACACACACACACACCGCAATTCTCACTGTATTGCATGCTGAGTCTCTATAAAAGAACATGTTTAAAAAAAAAAAAAAGGTTAAAAAAAAATAAGGTCACTAAGTCAAAGACCTGGGTAAATCTTTACACTGTAGGATCAACCTTAAAAAATATGGCTGCTTCTCAGTTCATAACATCTTTCAAAAAAAATCCTGCCTCACTAAATATTCGATGGGGCTTACCTTAAAGCTGACATACTGGAGATGGTTGGAGTGCCTTTTGATGATCTGTTTGATGAGGTCAGGGTGCGTGGCTTTCAGGTACGAACTGGCCGGCTGAGTGAGCTCAAACTCAAAGCATCTCCACAGTTCTGGCATGTGGAAGGCTTGGTTCCAACCGCGGCACACCTGCGAAGCGAAAGCCCTGTCCAGCAGCGGTAGATACTGGAAGACCTGCAGGAGGATCTCCTGAGGCAGACGACCCCAGTCCAGGGCGTTCTCCTCACGCTCCTGCTCCTCCAAATTCTGAGGGCGGAGCCTCTTTCTTGGCTCGGAGGAGCTGGACCCTCCGCCCTCCTGCTCATCTCCTCTCTGTCCTCTTTTCATTCTAAGGAAAAAAAAAAAAGTCTAGTCAACTACCGGTAATAAAAGCAATTAATCGCTTTTAAACAACAGCTATTCTCAAATTCAGGCACTGTCACGTGGTCTCTGAATTTAAACGTATGTGCTCTTTCACATGCAGAGATTCTAAAAAAAACAACAACAACAACAACAACAAAAAAAACAAGCAACAACAACAACAACCAAAGGAAAAATAGCTCTTAATCAATCGTGTTGTTTATATGTGCTGTGCCATGAAACATTTACTTCTTGCTCGGAGCACCCTGGTTTATGAGAGACTATTTTGTTCTGATGTTTTTCATGTTTTAATTCAGCTCGTTAACAGTCTCTGCGCTACTTACGTACTTCAGAGTAACGTTAACTTGAAATCAAAATGTCCATAAACTACGCGGGAAAGCAGGGCTGACTTCACCAACAACCGTTGTACTAATATAGCTCATATGATATCACCAGGTCCAGCCACACGCCTTTTCTAAACAAAAGCAAACAACTCATAGTGATTCTCTTCCTCCAAAGCAACGACTAAATATGGCAGGTGACAAGACCTTCTAGTCAGCTAAGCAACACTCCGAGCATAGCTAACACGCCCCCTGCCGCTATCTATTTATCAATAAAGCGAACTAAACTAACGTGGGAAAAGTTTGTCTACCCGAGACATAAACAATTCAACAATAAAACGATTGCTTATTATATGTGTTGTATAACAGACGCTAAAGGAATAACATTTGACATTTTATCTATCTGTAATACGCAAAATCAGAACCACCCAAGCAGTCCTTGCATCCGCCTGTCTAGCTAGTTCACGTCTGCTACCATTCGGCCACCCACTGCCTGAATCCCGGGCTACCGAGCGCTAAGACAGCCCCGTGCCGTTTAGAGTCCAACTTCATTAGGCCAAAACAACATATCTAAAATAGCCACAATCGTAAAATAAACAAACAAACAAACCAAAAAAGAATTTGAGTAAATGTGAATAATACATGCAAGGTTTTGCGCATAGTAAGCATCTACCTAGCTGATATACTTTCTGCTCCCCACCCCTCTTCCCCTCCTACCTGGTGTATGTTTATAAGTCGCAGTGAAAAAGGCGATCACTTTTCATATCAACCCGGGCCTGCACTTGAATACTTCATTCGAGCAGGCCAACCGATCAAAATCATTTGCTCTCGCTCGATGAGATGTGCGGATAGGTTGACAAGCTAAAATCCGTTGTTTCGATGAAGATCGTTTGCAGTATTTTTCCCTCACGTCTCGTGACCTATTTACTTTGCTGATCCACTCAGTATCAGTCTCCCTGTTTGCTGAAAATGGCGATGTGTTGTGCTTTGATGGCGCGGGGCATTGTGGGTAGAATCTAATTTGTAGTTCAATTGCTCTCCAATAGGGGGCAGTTGCAATATTGCACAATTCGCGTGAGTAGTTGACTACGATGAAAAGTACAATATAGAGTCTCACAAAAAGTTGACCCGGATCACTGTTTCTTATTCTCATCAGAGAACTATTGACTCGTACCATTACGAGAACGAAACCTATGCGGAAAAGAATCTCCACAAATGATATAATCTTATATTTTTTCAAGGTTACAGCGCTAATTTGCATAATTGAAACACCATAGCTCTTGAAACAACATTTTATAAATATCTTACAAGTGTTAACAGGCACTAATTCCCCCCAAACATGAAAATCTGGGGGATCTGACAACAAGGCACATTAATTTCAGGTCTTGTTGTTCCCCGCTTATATATGGGTCACTTTATTTGTAGGTCTGTAAAAGGGAGACCACGCTTGGTTTTGGAAGGAAAAGAACACCCCCTCCCCATTCCTCCCCCTTTCATCCGGTCTTCAATATTCCTTTCACCAGCAGCAACCAGCTGTTTCTCCTTAAAGCTTTAATGGTTTACAAGTGCTGGACTCTAATAGAGTGTTATAGCAAAAAACAAAAACAAAACGTGTTTACAAGCACTAAAGAGTAAAGAGTAACGTCTTTATGAGTGATTCAGCAGACATTATTGTCAACTGAAATTATTATCTCTTAAATCTTTAAGAGCATGTCTGGGAGGTGCACGTGAGGTAGACACAGACAATAGTTGGAGGAAGAAAAATAATGATTTTAAGAGAACAAAGCCAGTGGGCAAATATTCAACAGGACTTCCTGTGCTAGCTCAGAAAACAATCTGATTTGGCTCTTTATCTGGACTCAGGACCAATTCCATGACAATAAATGAACACAGCCAAATGTAGCATCTTAAAATAGGTTTGTTTACATATTTGCTGTTAAATTAAAAGGCAGTACAAATGTGAATTAAACTGAAGCATCTCTCACGTGAAATTAGGTAACAGCTTTAATACTTTCATGCTTACTTATTGTTTTCAAGTGTTCAATTGTACCTTGGAATTAAAAGAGGAACGTGAAGAATAGACGAGAAACTATGTGGGTGTGTGTGTGGGTGTGTTTGATAATATGTCTTTTGGAATGCATGTCCAAAACAAAAAAGCCAAGGGTTCATATTTGGCATTGTAAGTCTGAGTATCTGAGTTCAATCTTAACGAACGGCCTGTGGTTCAAGCAGGGTCACTCTAAATGGTACACAATCCTGAGCAAACTGAGTTATGGCAGTCACTCACGACTATAAATTGTGAATCTCTGAAAGTATTCAGAAGTAAGTGCAAACATGTGCTGCTTGCAACACTGAAACCGAACCACTGTAACAAGTTTGAACAAATCAGGAACTTGCTCTGCTGTGTGACTTGTACACCTGACTGGTCCCTTCCAATGCCAAGTTCTTAACATCAGTTATATACAATGAAGCTGGTTCTTCTTGTAAAGATACTAGAACTATGACATTAGACAGTTTAAATATTACCAAAACAATTTGAAACAAGTGAAATCCTGGTCAACCCTTAGCAAAAATCAAAGCATTTTCCTGATGGTGACAGAGGAACAATTGATTTTCTGCATAGTGTTTTTCCTTTTGCTCAAACTATATTACATCAAGCACAGGTAGGGAAAAAAAAACTCACCTTTCTGGTTTAAGGAGTGGCAGCAGAAGTGCTGATATGGATCACACCCCTTCCAGTCGGTCCAACCAATGGGGTGGAGCGACAGAGAGGAGAGATGAACATCACAGACACCTGCCAGAACTCAGATTCCCAGCACCCAGCAGTGAGTGTGGACCAAACCTGTAAGTTTTGAAACTTTTTACTTAATTCTTGTATCTGTTATTTTCCCCTTTACTTTATCACTGGTTTTTATATTTTGTTCATGGCTCTGTCCTTTCATTGGTTCAGTTTCGTAAAACTTTTGGGTTTCTGTTAGCTCAGTATGAAAATTGCCATTGGTAATTAGATTCAGGCAGAATTTGTGCAACACAGGGTTTTTGGCATGATTTTATTCTTTCCCAGGAATTCTTTTCCCAAGAAAGAGTCAAATTCAAGGAATGAAATGTGTGTGTGTGATTGTGTGTGATTGTGTGTATGTGTGTGTGTGCACGTTGGCATTAGATCCTGTTATGTGTCAAAACTTGTACTAGTCATCTGTTTCCTGAGTCATATCCGAAGTTGGTAGAAGTGGTCCAGGTTCTGAGGAAAAGATGAAGTTAGAGTGGGAAAAACATGAGTATCAATGGAATGTCAGAGAGTGTGTGAATGAATGTGGGAGCCAGAGAGTTAAAAGGAATGAGGGAGAAGAAATCACAGACAGACAAGTGAAACATGAATAGAATGAAGGTACAAAATACTTAGTCAGGCATGTGTTAATTAGAACGACAGGTAACAATTACACGCGTGCACATACTCTGCGGGGCTGTGCCTCCCAGTTAATCAGGACAGGTGGCTTTAAAGTCTCGCTCAGTGAAAGCAGAAAACAGGGGGGGTGGGACAGAAAAGTTGGCAAGCGCCACAAGTATGCACGGTATCATTCTCCATACAGCGTTTTTACAAACAAACGCTTGGAAAACTCTTTCATGGGGCTAAGGCGCTATTTTAATGAGCAGGGATTGAAAAAAAAAAGGGGGGGGTGGGGGTGGGAATTCATTTAAAAGTCAACCACCAAAAAATGGAATCTATATTTGTTTCAAAAGTGAATGTAAATATGAGATTCTGGAGAGATAGAAATCTGAGACTCAGCAGTATAACCCTTCTGGGAAGTAATGAGTCTTGTTATAGAACTTTTTTTTTTTTCTTTCTTTTTGATAAGTCAGCTAATTTTCGGTGTCTAAACATGCCTTCGTTTGTACAGATCTGCTTTTTCAGACCTCCCGGTATCAAAATGTCTTCTTACTCACCTCCGAAAATAGGTAGGATTTCATCTTCAGCTTCTTTCATGTTTCTGAAACGTGTGTTTTGTGCGTGTATATGTACATTAAACTCTGAGGACATGTGTCATCCTCTGTGATGGCTGCAGCGCTGAGGCCGAGTGTGGCTCTGGGGGACAGCAGCAGGAGGAGAACAGCACTGCTGAAGGACGGAAGCTGGATCAAGAAGGACGTCGAAGAGGATGAGTCAGTCGAGTAAGAGAACAACATAAAAAAGCTTTCACGCACGCACACACCTACGCGCGCGCATACACACACACACACACACACGTGCGCGTGCGCACCTAGGCATGCATCCAGACACGCATGCACACACGCACACATACATACACACGCATGCATGCACGCACACACACACACACACACATTTGATACCCATTTAAAATCATCAGATCATCAAATCATCAAATCACGTTCATTCCTCCTTTTTTATATTCTAGTCGAGACCCTAATTTTGGGAGGTCTGTTCTGGGTCGACTCAAATCCCTGGACGACACTGACAGGTATGGGCAGTAACTAAAATAAACAAAAAGAAAAAAAAAAAACTTTCCTCAGTCACTTTTTTTCTTGCACCAGTATAGGCATACATATTTCTCACATTTTTTCCATGAACGTGCTTCTACGGTCAAAGCAAACCAGTGGAGAAAAGCCAGACCAGTCCAGTCAGATCAACCAACTCAGTCGGCAATCTCACGAAAAGGTACAGTGACCTACATTCTCAGAAGTATCCATAATGGGCCGAGCTGAAGGAAAAGACTGGGCCTCTCATGTTTTCTCATAACTTCCCCTTTCCAGGTTCGGTGGGAGTCAGGAGCTACTGAACCAGCCCAGGTTGGCGTTTTAGAAATACACAGAGCTGTGATAAGTGTGGGAAAGATATCCTTCTGTGTAACATGAGGAGTGTAACATGCTCTTGACCTCACAGATAAGGGAAAAGAACCGTCTTTGGTTCAGTAGGCCAATATGTGTTTGCTCTTATACATTGTACTGCACTGTATACTGTGTGCAACAGTAAAACATTTGGTTACTGAGTCTCAGTTCTGTATGGATAGGTGTATCTCTCTCTCTCTCTCTCTCTATATATATATATATATATATATACTTAATATACATGTATATGTATGTATATGGTATGTATATAGAATAGATATATCTTATGTAGGACATTTAGCAACAATTCTAAATAATTTGAGACATACCTATAATTTTATAAGAATTTTATCATTTCAACCCTATGCTTTCACTTTAGTGCAACTACTGCTGAAAAAACCCCAACAGGTGTCAAAACCAGGTAATGACACCTTACAGGCTATCATATTTCCTTTTTTTTCATTGCTCAGTTTACTAATTTATTCAGTCTTTGTTTTATAAAAATCTTTTTCTTCCCACTGTCTGTGACATCCTTCATCTTGTCATCTAGCACCACAACAACAGCACAAAACATTACAACAACAAAAACATCAAGCATCAAGCCTCCAATCCCAGCCAAGTAAAGCACTCCACATATTTCAGATGATATTAATGCATTAGACTACGGTAAAATAGATTTTTTTGGATCGTAAAGTTCAGTACATTAGTTATTTAAACAATTCTGTGGTGTTGTTGCAGATCCTCTGCTGTGAGGACGGCATCCAGCACCAGCTTTACCGAACGGGTCTTCTCAGACGCCAAGTCAAATAACAAAATGTACGTTTTTCTCACTTCCGCAACTACTGAACCATACAACGTGTACTGAACCGAGTGGTTTGAGCAATTATGGATAATCTCTGCTGGTCTAACTGGAGCAATAGGCTGCTTTAACTCTTATTAAAACTTTACTTGAATCACATAGCAGTCGAATGTGAACAGACGGCTCTCATTTTTTTAGTTATATCTTACTTGGGTTGTTATGTTTGCCTACACCGCTGTTTTGCTCTGTTCTAGAAAAAACTTCTCGCCTGCTAAGAGACCACAAAGTGTGAGCTCCCCTGTAGCAAAAGAATTCCCCAAGGACAGTATCAACGGGTTAGTTTTGCGAGCAAAGTTACAGAGTTTAACATATCTGCTTCAGTACAGACTTTGCATTTATTTGAGGAGGTTTGTTTGTTTGTTTGTTTGTTTGTGTGTTTTGCCTTCAGAGTCGGGAATAAAACGGCTTCCCCAGAGCCACCTCCCGCTGTCACAACTCCTACGACGTAAGTGAAGTCAGTCTTAAGAGAACTTGAGGGGGAGAGGAGAAAAAAATGCTGTTGTCTTGTGAAAGTGTTGACATCAAAGGTCCTTCTGCAATCTCTTGACACTGCTGTTACCTTACCAATGTAGACCCGACACCAAGAAGAAAAAAAAAAAAGAAAAAAGCAAGTGAAAAATGCTTGCGGTTCAAACTCCTATGCTTTCATGGGCCGTCGTTTTTTGTATTTTTTGTTTTGTTTTGTTTTTTTTAAAGAAAGCTAAAACTTTAACAGTTCAGATCATTCGTCCTTCAATGCTCTGTTCTTCTCTTCGTTAGCGTGAAGAGCAAACCCTCGTCGCCCGACCCTGTTCTCTTTAAACCGGCTCCTGTTGAGTGAGTATGTCCGACCATTAAGATCACATCTCCAAAGAGTTTAAGTCTTGCTGTTCTGACCATCAGTTTCAAATTCTGCCTTGAAAACAGAACAAGCGTCACATCCTCCACCGAAAAGACTGTTCAGTCCTCGGTACCTGAGTCCTTCTCAAAGAGCCAAGAGTCAAGGTAATAGGACTGAAACTTTCAGTCAGGCACTGCATCAAGGTTTCGCAGCTCTGCCGCACTGGTAGACTGCGGCTGGAGGGGTGGGGGGGTGTTGGGTTAAGGGAGCAGAACTGGTTGTGTTCCCTTCAGTGGGTGTGTCAGCCAGAGTTCCTCTCTCCCTCACTGGTTTTGGGTGGATAGAGGTAGTTAAATATGTCTGTGTATTTGAGGGTGTTTTCGTACAGACAGCATCTTCCTCGAAATAAGTTATGGCACTCAACTGTGGTTTACAACTTCAAGTGAAAATATATTGGCTTCAGTTGTATCAGTGAAGTATGTGCTAGACTAATAATAATAATAATAATAATAATAATAATAATAATAATAATAATAATAATAATAATAATAATAATACAAGTTTATTTATTTATTAGACTAGTTCAGTGTTCCACACTGGGGACAAAATAGAGGGGGAAAATGCACTGGACCAAGAGCTTTGGAAATGTTGTAACTCCAATTGAGTATACATGTCATTGATGTTAGGTAAAGTTATTAATAATAAATATTCATCTCTGTTTTATGCATAGTCAAGACAACACTGAACCTGTGAAGACTCAGAGTTCCTACTCCAGCGGACTGAAAGACCCCAAGTGAGTATTTAAACATGTGGGAAAGTCAGAGCTTTGGGCTGTTTTAAGTTTTATGAAAAAATTCAATAAAATTAATAAAATTAAATTCAATAACATTTTTTGATAAAAAAAAAAATTATATAGTGAAAAATGTTAGATATATCAGTCTTTCAAAACTAAGAACTTGGTTTTCCTGTAAAGCAAAGGATGGTGTCAGTGATTTTCTTGCAAACTGATGATTTATTTCTCTCTCTCTTTCTCTCTCTCTCTCTGTCTTCTCTATGTTTTCTCTCTCCTTCCCTCTCAGCACTCTAGACAGTCTTGCTGATACACTGCTTCCAACATTCTCTGATACCACACAGTTAACACCAGCCAGGTGAGAGATCCTCAGCGGAAAACTATACAATACCACTATAGCCTCCTCTACAATCATACAGAGACATTTTACACCTAAATGAGTCCATATGTGTCAATAACCTCTCTGTCTCTCTCTCACAAACATTTAGTCCCACCAAGTCAACTGTACAAACTGTAAATTTACAACACACAAGGTAAGAACATTCTAAAGTAAAATCTGTATTAATCATGGAGCGGGGGGTGGGGGTGGGGGTGGGGGGGTGGACTATGATAGAATCCCACAATTTACATAAAACAGGGCATTACGACAGGGAATGTTTTGACAGATACACCCAAGTTTCTGACAATCAAATGTTTTTTTTGTCTCCCACAGCACAAAGGACAATCTTACAGACACAAAGACCACTACACCCTCTAAAACCGTGTATACATCGCCAGTGCATTCACCTGCACCCCCCTACTCCACCAGGTAAAACCAGTTAAACAGATGAAACAATACTTGATCATTAAAACAAAACTGACCGTGGCATAATGCATTCATCACGAAAGAAATGTTAGCAATTTCTGGATTGGTTTTTATTATACTTTCAGTGATTCACTTGTTGCTGTTTGTGTCCCTTCCTACAGGACCGCGGCGAATAGGGACGTTTGCACATATTGCCGACAACCAATCGTCGGCGGGGCCAAGATGATTTTAGACGACCTGCAGATCTTCAGTCACACGTCTTGTTTCAAGGTGCGGCGTCTCTCGATGATCAGACAAGGGCTCCGGCTAGATTAATGTCTTAATTAAGCCTTGGAAAAACTGATGCAAGGACACTTAGCAATGCTCTAATGCCGCTACGAGAGACGTAAAGACTTAAGCCCCTTACGCAGTTTGTGTAGCCAACACAGGGGGAGCTACAGGCGCAGCTTGGCACGCTGTGTTTCGCGTTTGTCTCGGATGATTCCGTTTTCTTCATTGATACTCTCGTTCGTTTCTGACTCTCTCGTCCCTTTCTTCATCCTCAGATCACATCTTAACGTGCCCTACCTTTTTTTCTCTCTCTCTCTCCCCCCCCCCCCCTTTAGTTTGGTGTCGCTACACTTTCATCTGTTTTCCTTGCCTCTGTTCTGTTCCCTCCTAATTTGTTCTCTGCCACCCCCCCTTCACTTCACATCCACCCACTCATCATTACCATGCCTCCCTTCTTTCAGTTGCCTGTTCTCTCTCTCTCTCTCTTTCGTTTTTTTTTTCATTTTTGCATAGCACCATGTCTTTATCTCCATCAGACAATTCAAGAGATCTTCTTATTCAGCATTAAAGTCCCTCAACAGTGAACCAAAAAGCTCTCTAACTCTCTCTCTTTCTCTCTTTCTTTCTCTCTCTCTCTCTCTCTCTCAGTGTGCTGTATGTCACTGTGGCCTTGGGGATCTGGAGGCAGGAGAGAGCCTGTGGGTGCACAAGAACATGGTGAATTGTGAATCGTGCTTCAAAGCAACCAGGGGTAACTGATTTCCTCCCTTCTCATTCTTGTTCTGTAACCAAGCAATGACATTAACAAAAAAAAAAAAGGACAGACTAATCTTCATGTCCTATCTGAGTCATCCCTGATGGTTTTACGTGACCTTTCCTCTCACAAGCATCGATATCGATGCCTGTCTGACATCAAACGTCTAGAAATGAACAGAAAATAGAATCAGCATTTGAATTCCAATCAGATGTTGTAGAAGAGTGTGTTTCTCAGTCCATGCCAGCGTTTGTGATATGCTGCGAATGTTGAAATAAATGACCTGACAAAGTTCATGAGTCATACTCTGTTTCTCTTTCAGATCAATGGTTTCGCTGATCATAACGACAGATCTGCACAAAAATCCGACGGATAGTCTGAGCGATGAAAAACAATGGTACTGCAAACTCTGCAAGGAAATGTATTCAGATGTATGGAGGGATCTACATATACTGACTTCAGCTACATCACTATCACTTAACGGTTTAGTTATGAAAACACTATGCTAACTGCTATCCATGAAACTTGTTTAGGACAATTCTTATTTTCTACTGCGCTGAACAAATGGATCATGCATTTACCGACTTTTTAATGGAAATGGAATTTTTTTCACCTAAATGTTTCGTGAACATAGATATTTCCAGTCAACTACAAGTCATAAGTGATCTAAACATTTATCTGCACTGGGTTGTTTAAAACAAAAACGTAATAAAAGTCCATAATGTTTTAAGCAAACGGTGTGAAATTCTTGATGGCTAAAAACAAGGGATGTCTTGCTCTTTCCAAAGCCGAGCACAAGAAGCGTCTTTCAGCCTTATAATTACAATGTTCCGATAAGCCAATAGGGGCTGTACTTAACTTAAAATAGCTAAAGCTATCCTCTCCCGCACCTTTAAGGCATATAGACTCGCCACAAATCCAAGCCTAATCCTGTCTTTGTAACAAGTGCGCCTGACGCCTTTTTTTTTTAGAACGGTAAAAATGATTAAAGCAATAATATGCTCCTGTATGAGAGTGTTGAGTTCGTTTTTTTCAACACGTTATCAATCATCATTACTTCTACCACCTGCTGGGTGCGATTACTATTCTCAAGGAGGACGGGCTGGGCTTAGTCGCGTAACGGAGTTGTCTGCTGCGCTTTGGGAGGAGACAAGCCACTCCACTGCTCATTGGAGCAGCATCCTACTAACGCGATGGGAATCATTACCGAGAACTAAACGTGCCGCCGAAATCACCGTGAGGGCACCTCAAAGTGTACACCGTCCTCCATTTTTTACAGACAGTGTTTCATATGATCACTTTGGTCTTATGGAGGCCGCAGTCTTAAACCCTCAAATGATGACGGATGTCAATTGCAACGGCGGTGCCATGAACGCGGAGTTAGAGGTGAAAAAACTGCAGGAGCTGGTCAGAAAACTGGAGAGACAAAATGAACAGCTAAGGACTCGGGCTAATGCTGTGAGCGGTTGCAGCAGTCCTCACATATTGTCTTCTCCCGCTTGCCTTCATGGAAATTCTATCGGTGCTGCAGGCTACTGCCTTCCAAGCCCCGTGCCGACTCTCTCGTGTCAATCAGTTCTGGAGGAGTATTGTTCCTTGGATGGACCCTTTCCGTATTTCCAGCCTCACACAGCCGCTGATCATGCTGAAGAGACGGACGACGAGTCCCGCTGCTCAATGGAGCCCACTGTTTTGGATGAGGTTGAAATTCTAGACCTAGATAGCATTTTCCCATGCGATGGGGAATCAGATGAGACCTGGTACGCGTTCGTTACCTCGTGTCCTTAATCTGTCTGTGTCAGTCTTATTCAAACTCTGATTCCGCTGTTACCCATGTCTGTCTCTTGGATTGTCAACAGTTGCCTAATACGTTTTAGAATAGCCTTTCTCTTATTTGATCTTAGTCTCACCGTTTATATTCTGTTTTGTTGTGTACGAGTCGATTCAATAATATTACACTTTCTGCTAAAATCAGCATTTTTAAAATTATGCAAATCAGGCAAATATTCAGTTGCAGTTGTGCAGGTGCGCCCTTTAAGTCACTTGGTGGAGATGATTGATAACGGTAAATAATGAGCGACTGCTCTCAGCGAATTGATCCAATTTGCCGTTGTTATCTAGGCTGTGTCATTTCAACGTCCGCATTAAACCAGTGAAAGGGACAGTTGGTAGAAGAATGTACGCTGCCCTAGATGTCAAAAGAATGAATGCGGCCGGTTGGTGAGGGAGATAAGTGAGCCAGTTTCCTTCCCCTTAACTACTCACGTGGAAAATTTAACATGAATTCATGCCGCGCCCCATAGCACTTTTTGCTGCCCTGCATACACACCCCTCTGTACATCTTGTTTTTATTATTTAGTGCAAAATATAAATAGCACCACTCTATCATTGTCTCAATGGCTAAAAAACAACCTTATCAACTTCCTGCTCTCTGTAGAACTTACGCTCGCAACAAACAGCCCAGACAACTGTCATCGAGTAGATCAGAAAGGAGGAACTTCCTATGAGAATGGATTTCGGGCCACCGCAAGATACCCTTCTACATTTGTCTTTTATCACTCTGGTAGTCCTAAATGCCCTCTTTGACTGGTAGTGTAAACATCTGGCGATACAGAGTTCAAACGCAGACTCTCAAAGCTGAAACCCCCGGAGGCGACTGACAGTCAACGCCGAGCATGAAAGCCCGAACGTGGAGACTGCACATCAAAATCCCAGAGTCACAACTCACATCCTTAAGGGCCTTTCTCTCTTACCTGTCTGTCTGTTGGCACTTCCCTTGTCCCCGTTTAAAACCCTGCATCAGTACATATTATATTATCTGTGCTATATGTCTTTTGTGTCAGATTAAATTAGGTACCCACTTTGGTGTGAAATTGAGGATGGCAGAATATTCCTTGAGAAATGACAGCTGAAAGCTTAATCAATATGTTAATACCTCCATTCCTGGATGGCGCGCGCTTGGTTTATTTTGACGAATGTTCGGAAAGGTTTCTGACTGAGTTTCTGACTCTGGTTTGAACAGTTCGTATATGAGGCAGGGTGTTGGAGAAGAGTGTAATGCCAGAAAGTTTCATGTTTTTGGATGACGGTAAAGTAGAAAGCTAGCTTAGCTTTAATTTTAGTTCATGGCGGGTTAGTGTGGCCAGTGGCCAGAGATTAGAGGGGAAAAAACAAAAACTAAACGACTAAATATGACTAGAGCCGTGGCTTGCCCTAAAAAAGGCCGAAAGATGTGCACAGATTCAAGTCCATGTTCTCTCTCTCTCTCTCTCTCTCTCTCTCTCATGTCCAATCTCTCTCTAGGTTGTATGTGTCTCCTAAATCCTGCTTGTGGTCGGATGGAGGTGTAAGTCCGCTGCAGTGGTCTAGGCAGGTGTTTGATCATCCACGACCAGAGGTGGAGGCGGCCAGAAGGTCCCTCTGTCAAAGGTTGGATTCAGGTTGGTTCAGCAGGACATACGTCACGTGAAACCTGATGCAAATTCGAACATATCACATTTTTTGCATGTTTACTTTGGAATTTCATCACTTTACTGTGCAGAATAAATCATTCAGCCTGTTTTGCATCCGAAGGTTAAATACCTATGGAAAGTCCCGGGCGATTGGACGCACATTTACCCGTAAAGTTATGATATCGGCCTGTTCGGACCATGTCCTTAAACCCTCAGGTGCATTATATTTGATTTTCATCAACGGTCTCTCCTTACATCTCAGAAAAATGACAGAGATTTCATCCGACCGCTCTGCATGTCGCTCCTTCCCATGGGGTGTCACCTTGTATGCAGGGTGAAAGCTTAATTACATATTTTCATCATCTCAGGTTTAGTTTGTAATAGATTATTATTATGGTGTCTTCACAAGTGTTCTGTTATGTTCGTGCTCACTTAACAACTGTAAACACCCTTTTTCTCTTTTTTTTTTTTTTTTGTTTACGGATTCAGTTTAAAGTTGTTTTTTTTTTCTTTTTTTTTTTTAGCAATAATCCCATACATGCATTTTCCCTGTAAATCTTACAGCTGGAATTACTCACTTCCGCAACTTCACTCACACACGACTACGCACACACACACAGTCATCTGTAATATGTACAGTTTTCCATGTTCATAGCTGTGTTTTACACAGTGTTGCATCACATCCTCTAACATGCAGATTGAAAGTGCACATTGAGTATTCCTCTCTTGCAAAGTCTTGCTATGCTCCTCGGCGAGTTAATGAGTGTTTGTATATGGGGCTGAAATTAGAACGTTGCACACGGAATCCGCTGTTCTCTCGTTTCGCCGGTGAGACAGCATTGACATTGCATAGTAATGTTCCTTGTGTTTTTTTTTTTCTTCCAGTGTGGTAGGGTGAGGGCAAACAGGAGTGTGTGTGTAAAAGTGAATGAAGGTGACAGCTTGTTGTGGCAGTGGAGAAGGTTGGGAAGCATTAATAGAGATTAAGACTAAGCTTGTAAAGACAGGTCAAAGTATTCAGTCTTTCCTTCCGGTGGGTCACTTTCTGAGAAGGAACAGAAATATTAAACCCCAAATAAAGTGTAACTCTACGAATTTGCATGTGTGTTTAACCTGATGTCCTGGTAACCAGTGTCTTCTTAACTTAACATTTTAAGTGTAGTATGTTTAATGAGTCTATAGAATGCTACTGTTGTCACGGAAATGAGACCTCCCTCTTGTTTTGGCCTACTCGCTGCCTGTTGCTATGTTCAAGACCAAGAGCCTAGGCGACGGGAGTGGTAACCATGGAAACTGTGTTTAAATGAAAAGAATCTACCCTCGATGTAAAGTAGCCTATATTCCTATTGACAGGCGCCGTGACCTATATATTTCATGATAAGTCAATGTTTGTGGACACACAGTTCTTGCTTTGGACCTTGTTGGAAGTTTCCTTTTTTTTTTTTTGTTTATTTTTGGAAATCAAGTCTTACTTTCTCAGGTGGATTAGTGAAATAGCGTTTTCTTTGCGGTTGTTTATGCAGGTCTACGTGTTTTTAGGAATCCAAGCTGAGGTGTGTGGGTGAATGACTGTCTTGTACGTGTGTGTAAGGTTGGTTGGGAGAGCTGTGTGTATTTGTGTGTGTACGTTTGACGGAGGTTCCATGCCGTGGTTTTGTGGTCCTGTCCCATGTATGAATGGTTAGTATTCACACACACACACACACACACACACACTGCACTCTCTTATGGTCTGAATGCGGCTTTGTCTTCTCCAGATCAGGGAACAGATGTGAACTCTGGCTGCCAGTCAGTGCCTGCTCTGTGCCACCCTGATGTCACTCTAATGCTGTTATTGGTTCGTTGCCCGTGAAGCATAGCCCCTTTACAAGGGTTACGTAACCCAGACACACGCTCCTGTGTGGGCCCCAGATGTCTGCTTTGTCGAAAAATATCCTATTTAAGTTAATAAGATCAATGGATTGTTTAGACCTGGAATAAATAAAAATGCACAGGAGCTTGCCGGGAGACAGAGTGAGGTGGGCGGCATCTCCAAGTGCGTTTTGTGCTCACTCCGTGGCTTACGGTTGATTATATAACTATTTAAATATGCATTTGCATTCACCTTTGTCTGAGGGAGTTTTATCACATGAAGAGTGTACACAGTGATGACACAGTGGCCTGTGTTTGGCTGTAGCACCATCAACATCTTTTGTGTCGACCTTCTCTAAGACAGACCCCTCTATGTCTGCATACAAAGGTGTGTGCGTGCGTGTGTACGTGTGTGTGTGTGTGAGAGAGAGAGAGAGAGAGAGAGAGAGAGAGAGAGAGAGAGAGAGAGAGAAGAGCAAGAGAGAGTAAGGTATGATGACCGTGCCTAACCTTCTCCATTTTCCTTCCTTTTTCTCCTCCCTTTTCTCCTCAGTCCAAAGATGGAGGGGTGTGTTTTCAAACCCCTCTTCTCCTGCCCTCTCCCACAGCCGTATAGTTGGAGTCTCCCCTCTCTGCTCCTCTTCTCCCACGTCCAAATCCTGCTCCACACCCCCTCCTAATCCTCCTGCTGCAGAGAGACCAGGTAACACACACACACACACACACACTCACTCAGAGTATCTGATGTGTGTAAGTTAAAACAGGTAATTTGGATAATGTTATCTTGAAGATAAATTGCATTTTACTCACCCCCCTTTTTCTCATTCTCTTAGCTGGTGACATCCTAGTTTATACAGCTATATTTCTATATGTCTTGAAGAGTCTTTGTACTGGGTGACTTCAATTTAGATTTCATGACTCATTTTGCATTTCAACATTGATTGTGCTATTAAATGTATTTGAAATGTAGGAATACTGATGCATATTCCGACATCTCTTGACTCTCGTATGAATTACTCTTCTCCGTCTCTCACTTCTCCTCTTCCTCCTCCTCCTCCTCCTGCTCTCGTTTATATAGCTTCATTTATACCCTCATCCCTCCATTCCTCTCTCCTCCCGACCCTACCTGGGAAGGACTGCTCTCCTCTCGCTGAGAGATCTCCTACTTTCCTCTATCACCCAGCCAATCGCAGTAAGCCATGTTACCGCCCCATAATAAAACGCTGTGTCGCCATGGTAAAAAGTCTCACCGTGGTGACATGTGCCCACACAATGTCTGTCATGTGTCAGTGTCTTCATCACGTGCTGCAGTGAAAAAACAAGGGAGTCTGGTGTCTGGAGTTTTTTTTTTTGTTTTTTTTTTTTGCTGAGTCATAAGCTGTATGACTTGGCGAGCAACGGCTAATTCTGTTGGCAGAAAAAAGAGGTGGTGTGTTTGTGAGGCTGTCAAAGCTGTCCGTGTTAAGACAAAAGCTTGCCTTTAATCACGCCAGAATGTTCCTTGTTTATGTGAGCTACATGTTACTTTTTTTTTTTTTTTTTTTTTTGTGATTCAGCCAATACGTGCAGCTTCCGCTTAAAAATCAAATAGTGTCGTCTGAAGCCCTTCAGCTGAGGCTGTTTTCAGTTGCATTTTTTTTTTCCATGTCTTGACTGAATGTTTAAGAGCGCTGAAACTATATCTGTTCATTAATCCGCCCACCGAATGTGAAAACCGATTAACATCACAGACCTCTAATTAAAGTTTGGACAACAGTTCTGCTCTACATGGATGGGTGGACAGATGAATAAAGAATGTTACTGGACCGATAAATATGTAACTTAATTGATTAATCGTGTGGTTTTCCCGGTTGCCCGTTCAGGTCGGAGTCTGAAACGAACCCCTTTCAGCCCTCAGTCGTCTCTTGACAGCGAACTGAGTGCTTCCGAATTGGAGGACGACTCCATCGCCTTGGGTTACAAACTCCAGGACCTCACAGATGTCCAAGTGATGGCTAGACTCCAAGAGGAGAGTGAGTGCTCAGACATATTCAGGACAGAAAGGGGAGTGGAGGGAGGGGGATGGGGGGGGTGGGGGCACTTTGCAGTCACAACATAAAGGGTCGCATTAAAAATTTGGCTTTTTGGTAAATCATGGATATATCCACTCTCCCCTGGAGAGGGGAACATGTTCTTAACCCCTCTCGGTTTTTTAACATCGTGGACTTTTCAGGTTCTTTTAAGTCACTTTACTTAGTGCACCACTTGCAGCAGTGAAACACATTAAGCTTATTTGAGTCAGCTAGAAGCCCTAGTTACTAAATAGAGTCTGTTCCGAGAACAGTGTGACAAACGACTCAGGAATTAAAGTTTTTTAAAGGTCAGTGCTGGCTGAACAAGAACGGCGGGGAAAGGAGGTATGCCGTTTCCCAGTTGATTATACGTTGGGTATAGGCTTTGCATATATATATTGCTGAAATGTTCATTTATGTTATTCCTGAGTGGTTGCTGCGATGCTGTATGAAGCCAAGAGCTGACCTACATTTTGTATTTGATGTGTCACTTGTAGACTGCAGTCGCTAGTTTTGCCAACCACGATCAAAAATGCTACGGATGCATTCGTCTTTGTAGAAATGTACAGAAATCACATTATTCAGAGTTGAAGTCACTCTAAAAAACCATTTAAATATTTAATTAAACAACATGGGTTGTATTAACCACCATTTTTTATTAATAAATGTGGCTTAGGCCTGTTCATTATTAAAATTAAAATTTTGTCGTATGTATTCGACCAGTCGGATATATAACAGCGATGAGAACTGCCTTTGGTTTAAAGGACTATAGTCTGACTTTATATTGTGCCATATATATTTTTGATAGAATATGATTATTTCAGAATGTTAGTTTTATATCTATGTATACATGTGTTTTATTGGTCTCTGCATGTGTGTGTTTGTGTGTAAACGTGTTGTCTTCATACAGTTACTATGTTCTCTGCCCTCCAGGTCTCCGTCAGGACTACGCAACCACCTCCACCTCAGCCGTCAACCGACGCAGTGCCAGCTTCTCCTTCCAGTTTGGTCAGCGAGGGAGCGAACCTGACCTGGAGGAGGAGGAAGAGGACGAGGAAGATTACGGACAGTTACCTCCTCCTCAGCCGCGCCTGACCAGGGCCGGACCGCTGCAGCGCGGGTTATCCCACTCGCACACCTTCACCAGCATCAGAGACTGGAGGCGGAGTACCTCCACCCCCTCCACACCCTCTGCCCCCCAGTACCCCTCTGCCTTGCCGTTTCATCCCCAGGCTAGTCCCACCAGCCCTGGTTACAGCAGTGAGCAGGGTGGCCTCAAGACCAGCTCAGGTAAGCATAAGCATCGTGGAGAGGATGTGAGGTTGCAGCCTTATTGAGAAATTGCCCGGGGGCAGGGGGTGCGGTAAGGGGGGGAGGGGGGGTTGTTTTGTTTTGACAGCAGCGCTCGTTTGAAATTTATCCCACATCATCATTCAAAGAAAGGAAAGAACAATCCAAGAACGACAGAAATGAGTATTGTCTCTTCTAGTGTTAATCAGCTATTAAATATTTCACCATATGTGATCTTCCTTTGCTTTACTTTGAACTGTATTCCCAACTGTACTGCTCCTTGCTTATTAAGCTTTTAGCTTTTGGTCTTAGGTAACAGAGTGCAGCTCAGGTCTCTGAAGGCCTTCAGGTGTATTCACAGCTTTACTTTTAAACTAATTAATCTAACCGTTCTGATTTGAGACTATTCTTGGATGTAATTGGATCTACAGACTAATTAAATTTCCTGCCTTGCAAATGTAAAAAGGTAAAGTGGAGAAGAATTAATTGAAAAACTGGGATTAAACTCCTAAGATATTTTCCAGAGTGCTCTCCATTCATGTTTCTCGAAGTTAATATAATTATCATAACAGTAATTTATCCAAATGGAGAGAAGAATCGCCTTGTTTGTTATGGGCAAGCGTATCAACGGTGGTCTGTTTGATGACTGAATTTTCAACCATTTTTTTTGTTTTTGTTTTGTTTTGTTTTGTTTTTATCTGTATGTGCTGTCTCTGTATTGGCCTTTTCTGTTGTACGTAATTTTATATGTTTGGTTCGTAAACCTTTCGGACTCTGGCCGTCCTCTGTTTGGAATCCAGGCGAATACGAGAGTAAGTTTTCCGCTTTACAGTGGGGTTTTTGGTTTTTTTTTTTGCTAAAATCATAAACGTCTGGGTTTCAAATCTTTTTACCGCTCAGGAAAAAAAAAACCCAAAAATACTTGACAACTGACTAATCCTGCTTATAATTAACTCCTTCTAGAAGACACGTTGTCCTCTATAACACTTTGCTTCTGGTTGTGACGAAAGTCTTTATGATTTTTTTGGAAAATGTGATAGCTCTCGTACTGACGGCGGTTTGTATTCCTGCCATACATCCGTTGATTGCTTAGCCTACTAAGCCTCTCGCGGTGCTGGAAGCCTCTATTGGCGCGTCTCCGTTTCCTTTTTGTGGGCCGAGGATGAAAACCGTGTTCAAATCAGGAGCGAGATTACTTAAGCCGCCGGGAGCCTGTGGTTCTGTGAGGGTACCGCTTGTCAGTGCACCCGCTCGAGAAAACAGAACTTAATCCCGCTTAATTATTTTTTAAAATGTTGTTTGGAGACTGGGAATTTGATACGTATTGGGTAGAATTTGATCCATTTTGAATCTAAAGACTAAAAAAAAAAATCACTCCAGATTTGTATTTTTAATTTGGGACCATAATCCTTTGTAATACTTTTTTTTTTTTTGGGTGGGGGGCAGGGGTTTTGGAACTAGTTTTTCTAAATGAGCTTCTATGACAGTGTATGAGTGTGTGTGTGTGTGTGTGTGTGTGTGTGCGTGCGTGCATCTGTTTGTTTACTTTGCATGAGTGTGAAAATGTATGTGCATGTTTTTTTTTCTTCTGTGTGTGCTTATGTTGCATGTGTGTCTGTGTGTGCGCGTGTGCATACTCGTGCTTACACACTGATGTGTGACAGTTTGTGTGTGTGTGTGACATTCTTGGGTGGTGTACAGGTTTGTACGTGTTTGCACTCCACACGGTTGTGGTTTTGGTTAACCTGGCTAACAGAAATACTTCATGCTGTAGATAAACTGAGGAGGAGCATGCCCAACCTGGTGAGAGCTCCCAGCATGCCAAACGTGCCAAGTCCAGCCAAACATGCGGGTTCCCCTACGTCCATCCGAAACAGTCTGAGTTTCGACTCGTCCAGTGGACTGGCTCGACTGCAATCCTCCAGTAAGGATACGACCGCCTCTGCGCTGCACTGCGAGAGTCTGTTTTCCTTGATTCCTTTCTAGAATGTTCTCTAGGATTACAAATGGTGTAGGTGGAGTTGAATATAATATAGTGGGAACTCCATTCGGGTAATGTGATGAGGCGCTTTTTCCTGGAGATCACTCCTCATAAAATTTGAGAAATGAGATTAGACTCTCCGAACGCACTGACTACAGTTAAGCTGAGAAACCATAGCTTTTGCCAGAAGTCTGGAGGGTATTTCACAAAGTTAAATCTCTGTGGTAGGTGGATAATTTAAGTGAATTTGCCATCAAAAGGTAGGACTGTTCCACAGGAGAAGGGAATAGAATTCAGTCTGTACAGTGCTGGCTTTTGAAATCATGGTTTGTTTGTTTTTTGTTTTTTTTTCATTGAACTGTTCAATTGAGAAATTATGTCTTGGGAAATACCGATGTGGTTGTGTAATTGCACTGCAGAGAGGTTACACAGTTTTTGTTTTCTGGGAAACCTCTGAAGGTTTTGTTTGTTGTTTTCTCCTCTTTTCTACAGTCCCGTCTCCAGGTCAGCTTCAGAATCGAGTCCAAAGTGTTGGAAACTTCCCGGTGTCGACAAGGCAACCTCTCAAAGCCACTGCTTACGTAAGCCCGACTGTAAAGGGTCCCGCTACCATGACGACGTCGACCAGTTTACAGTCGCTTTCCAGCAGTGGGATCCCTCTTCCCAGTAAACCCAGTGGTACACAGACTCCTGGTCGAAGCAGCCTGCCACGTCCCGCCTCCTTCATAGGGACAGGCTCCACCCCTCGGAGCAAACTGGCCCAACCAATGCGCAGGTAAAAAAAAAAAAAAAAGTTTAACAAAAGAAGCCAGTTCTTCAGAGAATGTTTACACGCATGTGTATTTGATAAAATCACCTCGTGTTGGTTTTGTACTTTCAGTATGCTTACATCCCCAAAGAGCTTAGCAACGCTTAGCACGCTACGCGACGGGAGCTGGAAAGATGGTTGTTACTAAGCCGGGGCTAAAGGACACCTGCACTGAACTCAGAGAGAGAGAGAGAGAGGCGGGGAGAATGACTGAGGAGGCCTCAGAGAGAACCCAGCAGGCTGGGCCAACTCCATGCATCACTAAGTGTTCTTTCAGAAGGCAGAACGTGTGAACCAAGTTACAATGATATTAGACTGTGAAGAATACCCCGAGATTTCCAGTGCTTCCTATTTATTGGGGGAAGGGTTTTTTTTTTTCAGAGCAAAGATAAGCTCTGTATGCAAAAAAACCCCCAAAAAAACCCAACCTCCAAATCTCCCTCGTTCTGATATGGTCTTTGTATAGAAGTAAGCTTTTACTGTACTTTAACTCAGTGATGAGTTTACAGTAGGCATAGAGACTAAATGAATGCTTCACAGATGCATTTGCCAATGAACTTATGAGTAGACTGCTATATACCTACTACGGAGACTAAATATCTTGGTGTAACTCTCCAGAAAGAGGTCAGCACCAAGCATGCTGCTAAAAATTGCTCCCTTACCTGAATTGGGTTTACAGGGTCTATATTCACAGGGACAACAGGATTTTAAAGGGAGTCTAATTGTGATTATCTAATGAATGCAATATTGTTCTTGAGCTTTTGTAACACCAATAACTTTTAATCAAATTTGACCAAAATGTTTTCAATTGTTTTGTAGGTTAAACACTCAAAACATTAATTAAGAAAGATTTTTTTTTTGCCCTTTTCAAGTTTTTTTTCCCCCATGAAAAACATGGTGTTATTCACTGAACACTGAGATATCATAACTTATTGTTGTTGTTGCACCTGTTGTGAAAGTGTATGAACTGAACTGAAGTATTTTTGTTTGTTTGTTTACTGTTTATGATTTGGTATTGCACTTTGACTTTTAAATATTCACTTTTCTAAAACACTGAATATGATTCCATGTCAACATAGGTCAAGAATTCATTTTGAAAGCCACAGATGTAGCACAGTATGCCACATTTCATTCATAAAATCCCATCAAATAGCATTCCAGAAAAAATAAATATTTATTTGCACATAGTTGTACTTCATCAATACACTTTTTTCCTGTCACTTAATGACTGTCTTTTTTGATGTGTATGTATTTTAAGGATAAAAATAAACGATTTTCAAACCGCATTCGCAAGATCACGCAGTTTATTCTGTTCTCTTCACTGCTCTTGCTCTGCAAATTGTATAATTTTTATCGACCTTAACTTTTATTAGCCTAGATGTCACTTTGCCCTCGTCCCGTTTTAACTTATATTTTCCCTCTCTAATCGAGATGTTCTGGGACCACGTTACACGTTTTAGGACGTGACCAGATTGGTACGTTGCATAGCCACCACGTAAGATCGCTATGGTCTCTAGCTCTCTCGTGACCTAACATTGTATGTGCACATGAACGTTGCTTTGATCTTACATGAAGCGGAATCTACTACCTGAAGTCTATTGGGCATACATCTGGCCATCATCTTTTCCGAATTCTGTCTTTATATCACACAGGTAAAAACATCGCTCTTGTCTGATGGTTTCCCCAAGATAGAAAAACTTTGCTTCCCATACCGGGAGTCGAACCCGGGCCGCCTGGGTGAAAACCAGGAATCCTAACCGCTAGACCATATGGGAGGTCTTGTACGAGCGTGTGACTATCGAGGTATAAGGATATTCGATTAACGAAATAATATATATTGATATGTTTATGTCAGAGAAAGGGCCTATGAAAACATTCTTCGAAATTGTAGTAACAGTAAGCACATTTCTGCTATATCGTTCTCAAGCACTATTTTTTGTAAGACATATTTTCATTTTCTAACAAAGAAAGCCTGTTTTGACCCTGTGTTGTATCCGTTCCTCAACAAAAACGTCATATTCAAGGGACAACTCTGGGCTACATTAGCAATGTTTGTATTTCTAGAACCCCGATAAACCTTTACTTTGGAGATATAACATAGGAAATCATTCGTAATGTAAGCAGAGAATAATCCTCAACAGTTTATCTGTGTTTTTTTTCTGTTGTGTCTCAAGCAAAATGTAGAATTAGTTATTAATCCAGGCTCGGCTTGTCAATACAGAGAAAGCATTAGTTGCTGGTCCGATAAATAATATTTCACGGCTGCATGTGCGTCTGTCTTGCATCGTATTTGTTTTACAGGGCGGATTACTGGAAGTCACAGCCAAGGAAATTCTGCCAGTACTGCAAATGTTGGATAGCAGACAATAAACCAGTGAGTAACATTGACAGAAGCTGCTCATTCAAATAGAGTAGCCTACGTTTATTCAGGAATCAAGTCACGTATTTTCTACTAACGCCGCTCTTCAGATTACAGTATTTGTATCCTCTCTTGTTCGTATTTTCCACGGAAGTCATGTTTTGTCCCCTTTTTTGTCCAGAGTATTGAGTTCCATGAGAGGGGGAAGAATCACAAAGAAAATGTGGCGGCTAAAATTGAAGAGGTGAGGTTTTACCAGTGCTAGTCTGCGCACTCGGTTCATTATAGTTCAGTAACGATGACAACCAGTCAGGCAGACTGCCTCGTAGATCCGGAGGCCTGTCTCACGAAGTTAGATTGCTTAGCGAAGCGGATGACTGAACTTTTGAGTTTGCCAGACGTCTGTTATTGTCCAGTGGAGCTTCCAATATTTTTCCTCTTGTCTGAAAATCCTGACTTTTACAGCTTGAGTGTGAAATATTGCTTAGCTTATTAAAACCGAGTAAACACGTTTAAATGCTAGACCTCCTTTTCGCCACTCATGCACCCTTTCAGTTTCTAGAATAAAACTGGAGCCATCATTTCTCTTCTCATTTTTCACCAGCAGGGGGAGCCGTACTAGTTGAAAAATATTGACGAGTTGTCAAAATAAGTAAACTTGGCACATTAGAGAATTTGGCACGCCATCTGTATTAAATTTGTGAAGAGATAAAGAGTACTCTGAGAGAGTGTCGCCCTGCGATTGGAGGGTAGTGCAAATGCCCACCTCTCTTTCCCTATCGTCAACGCTCTGTTTTTCTGCAGATTAAAAAGAAGAGCATTGACAAGGCTAAGAAGGAGGAACGCATGTCTAAGGAGTTTGCAGCCATGGAGGAGGCTGCGCTGAAAGCCTATCAGGAGGACATGAAGAGACTACAGGCAGAATCAGGTAACGAACTAACTTACTAACAAACTAACCAAAGGAAGATAACTGCAGTTTTCTAAGCAACTCTCATATCTTACATTGAATCATGCCACTCAGATTTTGTTTCCCCAGCATTTTCGTGTTCAGATATATGTACTTTATAAGTCTCTTTACCTGTGGTTTCCCTTATAGGCTTCCTATCCTTGAAGTATCAAATCATTCATTCTATATAACATTATACAAAATCTTGACATGACATTTTAATTATGGGTATTTTTATTCCCACAAATATTTTCTTGCAGTGTAAAATGTTTGTTTCTGGGTGCAGACACACTCAGAATGTATCCTTTCTTATCAGAATTACATTGCAAGGCAAGAAATTTGAACTTGACCTAAATGGGTTGTTGTATGTAGGTATGTCAGAGACTCCAGTTAAATCTCAGAGTAAAACAAGGAAACCTGAGGTGGAGGTTACCACGGACACTGACAGCAACGACCAATCAGATGCCTGGGTGGAAGGAACAACAGATGATGGACAGATTTACTACTACAACGTTTTGACTGGAGGTGAGACCATGCCAAAACTCATCCTCTTATCCAAAACATACACTCAGGATTATACAAGACGAAATTACTGTCCCAATACATCCTGTCCAAAATGTGTGTGTGTGTGTGTGTGTGTGTGTGTGTGTGTGTGTGTGTGTGTGTTTGACTGCAGAATCCCAGTGGGATAAACCAGATGGGTTCCAGGGTGATACCCCAGTCTCTGCTCAGAGTCAGGTAATCTTGTTTGTTTGTTTGTTTGTTTGAGCACAAATATAATGATGTTTTTGTTACAGAAGAGCCTGCTGTGCGTGTACTTTATGTATAAAATGCGATGGGATTTCTGTATTTCTTCAGACTTTCTCAGGCAGTGCATGGATGGAAGCAGTGAGCCCTGATGGATACACTTACTATTATAACACAGAGACAGGAGGTGGGGTTGCCATGTTCCACTAAGCTCCACGTCACACACCCTTATATAACCAGACCCAGTCAATTCAATTCATCTCTCACTCGCTCCCTCCTTTTCACCTGTCCGCAGAGTCCAGCTGGGAAAAGCCAGCAGACTTCGATCCGCAAGAGGAACCAGGCCCTCCCGGAGAGGCCGAGGAACAGGGGGACCCCTCTCCGCCCAAACCGGAGGCGCTGTCCGGGGGAGAGGACAGTTCAGACGCCTCCAAAGGAGCTGCGGAAACAGAGGAGGTTAAACAGCCTCGAGTCCCCAAAATCAGCTTCAGGGTGAGACTCTGATAATGAATATATTGGTTGTTTTGTTTTGTTTTTTTTAACTACAAAGCACAGCAACAACCAGTTTCACTGTATAAACCCATATTACTCATATAAAAAACAGAAACTTCTGCTCCTGGCCAAAATGTTCTGATCTGAGAAAAACATCATCTGGAATGCTCCTCTTTTTAGAAAAGAAAAGAAGAGGCAACACAGCCCTCAGAGACAGACAAAGAGAAGAAAGAGGGAGATGAAGAGGGGGATGAAAACAAGGAAAAGGAAGATGATCCAGTTTCCGCTGCACCTCCTGAAGCTGCAAAGGAGGATGAAATTCCAGCGAAAAAACCTAGAAAGACGAATCCGTACGGAGAATGGGAGCAGATCGTACAGGAGGAAGATCCCTAGTCAGTACTCTCTGTGTGTGTGTGTGTGTGTGTGTGTGTGTCTGTGTTTGTTGTGGGCTGTGTAGCGTCATGACACTGCATCCTGACTCTGTATTCTCAATAATTATTTATTGACTTATTCATTTGGTTAGTTCGTTATAAATGACAGTATATTCTGAGAATGTGGTCTCTGTAAATAAAAGCAATTGGACATAGAAAAGACTTACGCTGAACCCCCTCCTCACGCTGATATCTTTTCTAAAGCTCCATCTGCTTTCTCTCTCTCTCGCCTCTCACAGCGAGAATGTGGATCTGCAGCTTCCTCAGGTGGACAACGCGGCCGCCGCCGCCGCCACGACCTCCGACCTGCCCCCGGAGCCTAAGCCTAAGTTTAAGGAGCGCACCATCACCTCGCTCGGAGTCGAGGGGAGCGAGGGGGCCACGTTCCGGAAGAGGAAGACGGAAAACGGAAAATCGAGGAGCATCCGACAGAGAGGGAAAGATGACTGAGATTTTAGGGGACTTTTTTTAGGGGGGGGGGTTCTTCTCACGGACTTGTAGAGGAGAGCTGGGAGATCGAGATCTGACAGCACGGGTGGGTTTACAGCGCTGTACGCTGTGCAGGGATAGGAATGCTGATGAATATGTTTTTTTTTGTTGTTTTTCTTTTTAACATTTGGCTTAATTTCATCATATGTAGTACAAGTCGTTTCTCATCAGTGAAGATCAGTGCGTGAGTGTGATTTTTACTCTTCTCTCAGTTTTTGTCGCGACCTTTTTTTTTTTTCACCTCTTCATAGATGTCGAGGGTTTTGCTGAATGTGTCGTTTTGTCGCGTTTTTAACTGAATCGAATCTAGGAGTCCGAAGGGGGGGGGGGGGGCAAATATGTCGTCAATAATGTGTGAACATGAAGATATTTTTTTAAAATTGATTTGCGGAATTAAAGTCTTTCTCGATTTTTTTCCTGACATCACATAAATATTCCTCTGATATTTCATATTCCAACTATAAATCCTGTTATATTTTTATATTTCCATCTATGCAAAAGTGAATCTGTTCAAGCTTTTCATAACACAATAGCAAAGTACATGATAGTAATCTGAAACTATACTGGAGCGAGAGTTTAAAACTGTTCCCTCTTTCCTGTTGCTTTTTTTCCACTTTAATTTTAATAACAATACTTTCAGTTGGCAGATAAGGCTAAGTTTGGGTTTTTTTGTAGATCGTTTTTTTCAAAGTTCATTCATCTGCAGCACTTCATTCATTTTAAATGTTTTAAAAATGAACCACTCCTTGATATAAAACATTTATTAGGGGATCCATACAGACTATCAGCAAGGACATAAAAGTGACCTCGGTCCTATTTCCAGTAGAAGGTCAAACAGACATACTGTTTGTGTGTGTACGTTTGCGTGTGCGTGCGTGTGCGTGTGAGATAGGCTGGATGCCTGTGTGTGTGCATGTGCACCACTGATAGTCTCATCCACACCCCAGTCATTGTGAAGACCGCCTCTTCGTCTCATGTAGTTTTCTTTTAGTTTTAACTTGAATTTACTTTTACTTTTAGATTTTCAGTTTAGTTTTCTTTCTTTTACTTCCTCATAGTTTGAGGTTGAGGTCTCTTGCCCCTGAGCCCTGTATATGGTAGATCTTGTCTTAAACAAACCACCAACACTAGTCACATCATGGTTTACAGTACCTGCGTCCTGTCTTGGATCCATATTTGGGCTACCTCTCATGGATACAGTTGTTTTGTATCAGGCTGCATTGGCAAGAGGTTATTTTTCATCAGGACCAGACGGAGAGCAGTTTTCTCTCAGGGAGTCAGTTCTAACTTCAGCATTCGTACCAATAATCCCTTATATGCTTATGTCCCATTTCAAAGAGCTTTATCCTCGGTTGGTTGTGTGTCCAATATCATATTTCTCCACACTGCCTTGTGCATGTCAGTTCTGTGATAGGTTCTTTAAAGGCAGCTATCATCTGATCTGAGGTCAGTTTTGTACAGCCGGTATAACCATTCTCCTGCAGTCTTTTGTTTACTCCTCTGATTGTCTTGGCTCAGATCTCCTCGGGGAGCTGTTCTCCGCCAGCTCCAGTAAGGCCTCCCTCTCTCCGTGCTCCTGCAATTCAGAGATGAGCTCCTCCAGAGCCTCGCCTCCCCTCATAAACTCCTGAGAGAGAAGGAGAATGAAAGAGAGAGAGATAGAAAGAATCATCATTTCAAAATTAGCTAACAGGAGCACACTCTCATATGATATACTTTGTTTACCATTTGAAAGCAATATTCACAGACTAATTTGTGTACAGGTCGTAATCTCGTGGTATACACCCAGTTTATGACAAGTGCTTGAAATTAAAATGCAAAACACAAACCATGAGAAACACTGAATTATCTAATCTCATTCTATCTCTCGTGTAAGATAGAGTCTGCTTTGGGCCACAAACAGATTCTAAAAAATGTATTTAACAGGTATACTGCACTAGAAACTGTTGTCATCTATGTGGAACCTGGGTGGCGACTCTGACCATAAAAACTTCACTAAGAAGGAACTGAGTAGCAATACATGCTGTTTATGCAGCAGAACATGCCGGAAGGTTTCTCAAAGGAACTACTAACAGACATATGCAAACGTATTTTCAAATAAGACACAATGACAGGAGCATTCTAGCACATTCAAAGTATATGACAATACACTATGAGTTTTAACTACTATATTTGTTTTAACCAGTCTGTCAATATCTAGTGTTTTGTAATGTGAATGAAAGAAAACTTGGAAAGATATGTGCGGGAGAGGGGAAATTTGAAGGTGAGGTCATGCGTGCGTATGATTGCGTCTGCATCACTAACAGACCTCCGTGATACACAAACATCGGTAAACGTTCAGCGAACCTACCCACTGATCCAGGGGATGAGAGATACACATCCTCACCTTTATGTCACGAGTCACGTAGCCAGTCCGGTGATCGGTGACTCTGTCCTGACTGAAGTTATACGTCCGAATCCTCTCCGACTGCGAACGAGTACCCACCTACAGCAAGAGAAGAAAGCAGAGGTATGAGAAAGCAAATCAAACAAAAGGGATCGAGACAGAACTAATGGTGGAAAATTCGATACGTTCCATACATTATTACGGAACTGAGTTACACAAACGTAACAGCAACACGTTCTTCCCAAAACTGTCAGCAACACTGACAAATATCCCTCCACACACTGCCGTTTGAGGTTTTCCATATGCCGTCATAAACTGACATCGGCTGTTATGACCATTTGTGACAAAAACGATACTTGTTTTGAGGTTCATATTTGTTAAAAACTCCTCCTGTGCGTGTGTGTGTGTGTGTGCATGCGTGTGTGTGTGCGTGCATGTGTGTGCGCGTGCATGTTTTTGTTTTTTCCTCACCTGTTGTTTCCGTGCTACGTGTCTCTCCTCTGTCTGGCGACCCACGGTGCTTTGGTACAGTCTGGCTTTGAGAACACGCATGGCCGTTTCCTTGTTCTGGAGCTGAGATCGGGACTGCTGGCATTCAGCCACCGTGCCTGCCGCCAACACAACAATACAATACATACAGTGATCTACAAATACAATACATTTAGTAATCTACAAATACGGTACATAGAGTAATCTTTATCTAACTTTGTGCTTACACTGATGCATCAGCAATCGTCCTCATGAGGACAAATCTTATTTATCAGACCCATGTTCCACCTAACACATCCATGAATGTCCTCCAAATATACATCGTATATTAGCATTTCATATTGGGGGGGGTTACAAACCAGGCAAGGTCAACCTACAGAAATGTCTTCTGCAAACAGTCATAAATAAGAAATATAACAAAAAAGGAGCTCAAAGTAATATGCATAAAACTTTTTCCCTAGCGTCTGGGTTTTTTGAGGAGTTTTTTCTTGCCCGCTTTGAGGATCAAGCCATCCTCCCTGCTCTGTTTGTTGTAATCCTGTGGGCATGTAAAGCCCTTTGAGACTGTAAACAGTGATGTTGGGCTATAAATAAACTGAAATTTGAACTTGAACTTGAAAACATATGCCTTTGTGTGTGTGCGCGCAGATAAACAGACAGACAAATAGACAGACAAATAGACAGACAGATAGATAGACAGACAGATAGATAGATAGATAGATAGATAGATAGATAGATAGATAGATAGATAGATAGATAGATAGATAGATAGAAAGTCTACCCACCTGTGGGCAGGTGAACTATCCTCACAGCGCTGTCTGTGGTGTTTACACTCTGCCCCCCTGGTCCCTTTGATCTGAAAGTGTCTATTCTCAAGTCTTTAGGATCTAAATGAATGTCAACCTAGAGCAGACAGAATAATAATAATCAGTTACATTCAAAAGCAATTCAAAACTACTAAACTACCAAAACCAGTTGTATGAGGGGGGGGTTCAGAAAAAAATAAAATGCTTATGGTTGTCATAGGTACTATTTAATTTCAACATCAACATTTACGTTGTGCTATGTATTATATTATTATTATATTATGTTAAGTTGCAGTGGGCAATGTTATAATGTCCAGACAGAAGATGACAAAATGAAGACTTGCATCATCAGGCTGTGGTAACACTATGACCGTCATGGTTCCAGTGTGAATGCGCTGCATTCGGGACGACAGTCCGACCTCAGGGATCCTCTGGACCCGGTGCGTCCCCCCCTCAAACTTCAACCAGCGATACACGCTCTCTCCCGAGATCCTCACGGCAGCGTGGTGGAGCCCGCCTTAAAGGCATTAGGAGCAAACCGAGTAAACAGATTAAAAATAGAGCAACAAAATTGTTTTGACAGAGGGAAAGGGGTGTTTTGATGTTTGTGGCGTGCGCGTCCGACAGACAAACCCTTTTATTGACGTTTATGTGACCGCAAAAATGTGTTAAGTATAATCCAGAAAGAATGTGTTAATGCAGGACACATGAGTTTGTCCTGTGAGAGCAGCGATGTGTTAGCATGCCAAAAACGGGTTTTCTAAACAGGAGTGGCATGAGGAAATGAGTGTGTGTGGAAATGACTGATCTAAAATAGGGCAAAAAAAAAAAAAATAAAATAACGCGCTTTACCATATTCAGCTGGAGTATAATTGAAGATATCAAAGTGCCAGTTTTTGTAGCTGGCAAAACCCTGGTACATGTCAAACATCTCTCGAGTAAACTGTTGGCAGATATCACCTGTACCAAAAGAAATGATCCATAATTACCATCAAATAATGCTCTTTTTATATGAACGAATATAGTATTGTCAACGTACTGAAAACGTATTTATGGGTTAATAAAATATTGTACATACAGAAATGCTTATGGTATGTAAACATAGCTGTTTGAGGCTGTGATTGAACAGAAAGTTTGACTTTTACAATTGATTACTTTTTGTGTAAAATGTGCTTTACCTGATGGGCAAATATACAAAAGAGAGCAGAAAAAACACTAACATTAAAAAGGAAAAAACAGGAGATAACACGCTGATAAAAGTTACTGACCTCCTGTAGTTCTTCCTGCTGCTACCTCAAGAATGACATTACTACTGTCGTTTGCGTCACTCGGTACCAGTGTCTGTATCAACTGAGAAAACCAAGAACAGTTTACATAGCAAGCCGAAACAGACAGATGTATGACTGAATAATGAATGTAAACATTCTCACTTTTTTCTTCAGTATTTCTATTTTTTTCGTTATCTCGTCCTGTTCTTCTTTCAGTAGCTCAAGCATCTGTTTATCTTCGGCGTTGCTCTCTGTAGTATCTTTAAAATAATGACAATGTTCTTATGTCGTTCGCCATGATATATAGCCGTTATGAATCGAGTCCTACGTGCTCCCCAAACCCCCAGACTTATGTGTGTTCTATTCAACTGTGAGTTCACAGGACCACACGATTTTTTTTTTTTTTTTTTTTTTTGCAGAATTCAAGTGAATTTTGATGAGAACCACCTGGAATCAAGCATGTCACCCTAATGATGAATCTCCATTTCTGGGACTCTTTAGGAGCTTGAATAACTAAATACATTGTTTTGTGTAGGGCTGGAGCAAAAGCCGTTATGTTCTGCAACTCTACCAGAAGGACGCTCTCTACATTCTCAACTAAAAATCTTCGTCAAAAAATTACATGAGGTCACTAAGTCATGTTATGAGTGACCCCTACTGGTCACTTGGAATTAAAACATTAAGACTACATTTCCATTCAAAGTCTTATAACATGCATGAATGCAGAATTCAGGCTTACTCTGGATAAGAGCCTGCACTTCGGCCAGATCCTTAAAGGCATTCTCGGTGCTCTGAAAAGCGTTTGCCACAAATGACAGGTCCGCTTGTCTGCGGTTCAACACTCTTCTGTCCGCGTCATTGAGGAACCCGTTTTGTAACCTTTTTCCAAGTTGTTTATATTCTTCCAGTAAGCGCTGTATGTATCTTTGTACTGCCTCATTCCGTAGGATATCCCCACTTTTGGTATGATAACCTGCCTGTGACAACTTGCTGTTACTGGCAGAAAATGCTGAGAAAATGCGAGAAGAATGTGTCCGGAAAAACAAACGTTTATCCCGCGCACAAGTCGCATTCACGAGGACGCTGCGTGAGGGGTACAGCGCAAACAACCAAGTCCATTTTTGTACAGTCATCTGCGCACTGAATGTTACAAAAATCTTATCTCAGATTGTGCATAGCTCATCTCAAAGCCAAGTTGACATAAGAATATGACATGACACGATCGGATGTGACACACTTTACCCTTGCGACTTCACACCATATTTGCACACTATACCTGTTCCTCAGTAACTCTGTCACAAAAAATTCTAAAGTTGCGAGTGACCTTATAAACGAATACCATAATACAACAGTTTCTCCTGTACCGGTGTTTTAGTGAGGAAGTCACATGGAGGCAAAATCATGGAAACCTAAGCGAAGTAGAACGATGGACGTGACGTCATCAACTCTCTCGTCCTGACAGACTGTGGCACCATTCACTTATAGTGGCCATTAGCCGCAACTGCATTCCGCTGGTGCCAAACTCAGTCCCAATCGAACTCAGAAATCTCCGCAAGCGCTAAAAATAGGATGTTCAACATTTATAACCTGTACTACAACAAACTTTTGCTTATTTTCAGTGCACTTTGATCAACAGGGACGTTACAAAAATAACCACAAAAGTACTCATAGCATTACTCTTGAGCTACTAGTGGTGTTATTTTGGAGGCAAGAGCTCATTGTGAAAATACAAAGCGTTTAGTTGACACTTGCTATTGAATCATTAACTGTTTTCTGTTTTCTTTTCCTTTGTGTGCGTGTGTGTGTTATTCATCAGGTTTCAGCCACTGATAAGATGCATGATTGTGCGAACCTTTTCCATGCTCAGAGGAAAGACTGTGACCAACAGTATAATAATCCAATAAGTGTCACCTGATAAGGAATAATAACGTAACATAAGGTATAATAACACAAACTGAACTGGTTTATACATTTTTATTTAAATAATAAAAGGTGTGTTAAATAAGTAAATAAAACAATCTAAAAAAAAATTAAACAGACAGACAGACAGACACACACACACACACACAACTAGACTCAAGACAGACTACGTGGTTAGAAGTGGAAGACGAAGTGAATATTGGTAGGGGGGGGGTTGGGAGTGGAGGTCATCTCTTCAGGTCGGCTTTAATGGTTTTCTGCAGGCTGGCTATGCTGGCGTCTAGCGCCGCCAGTCCATTGCGAAAATCTTGCTCATCTCTAGTGTTGAACGTGGACCAGGAGTTTACACTCCAATCAGAGGCCAGGGATCCGATATCGCAGGCAGAGAGAGAGCTGTCGAGGAAAGAGGCTCGCTCTGCGTACGCTGGCGTTTTGCCCATTTCCAGACACCTCCGGGCGTGCTGAGGTTGGCAGACGCCATTGGTTGGTCTCCCGTCGGCCCGTCTGAGCCGCGAAGCTCTCGTATCAGCCTCATCTGATAGGGCTTTTCCACAAACTTCACTGACGACTTTCGACGTTTGGGACGGGAGCCCATTTGAGACAGAGAGTTTATCAAGGGCGCGACTCAAATACTGGAGCCCTAACTGTCCCGCCAAACCTTCTCTCCGAACAGGAGAGTCGCTCTGCGATTCGCCACGGGAGGGCAGCTCCCTCACGGTCTCTCTCAGAGGGACGAAGGCCGTTCCCAGCGGTGCCGGTCTCTGAATCTCGATCCCAGCGTCGATCTGGCCCGTTTTACCAGTCGTACCCACGGTCGAGCGTGAACTGTCCCTCCCCTCGGCCGGTCTATAGCTCTCCCCACTACTCCTTGAAGGAGACAGTCTGTGAGGGGGAGAGTCTTGTTCTCTCCCGTTTAGAGTCTGGAGGTAAGCCTTTATGGATTCTGTGACCTGGTCTGGTGCTTCCTGCCCCTTCTGTTCACTTTCATGCTTGTTGAGAACATGCTTCGTGAGTTGGGTGGTTGTACTGGTTGAGTGAATCTCTTTTGCAACAAGAGGGTTTGTCAGAACTGGAGCAGAGCCTCCCTGAAGATTTCTGCACAAGAGAGTAATGTTAAATGAGAGCAGAATCAATCTTAGATTCTGTGAAATCCACCTTCTTTAAAGTGAGTGAATAAGTTATTGCATTTTAGCATGATTTCAACATTACCGGATGACCTCGTGCAAGCGAGTGATCTCTGCCTCCCTCTGCTGGATGGTAAGAGACAATGCAACCTTCTCTTTTTCTGAGATCTCCAGCTGGTTCTGACAATTTCTCATCTCTGCGAGTGCCTCACTCACATCTGTGCAGATATTAGGTGAGAAATCAGAAAGGCATTTTGTATGTGAGATTTACAATTACAAATATCTGTTTTTCCAAGTTTCATAATTTGCTAGTAATGCAATGTGACACTTCTAGCTGAGAGAGGATCTAAAAACATGAAGATGCATTGCTAATTAGATCTATGCAAAGAAATACGAAAGAACATTATCAGAACTAATTAGAGCTGTTATGTTACACATTTCCCAGAGTGCACTGCATACATGCACGAATGCATTATGCACAGTGCACAGGCCTTTATAGCACAGAATAATTCCGTCCTCAACTACCTCAACAGTGGTACTCTTACCCATCCGTATGCGGTGGGTCTCTAATTCAAAGTGCTCCCTGCTCTGCTGCAGGTTACCGTCTGTGTCCTTCAGAGCTTGCTCTAGTCTCTTGTTCTCCAGCTGCGTCTCCTCAAGTTCTTTACGCATCTCCTGTAGCTGAGTCTGGAGCGTATGGTTTAGTGACTGCAGAGAGACCACTGTGTGCATACAGAAACACACACGCTGTTGTAAACCGTTTTTAACTGTGTGACTCTGTACAATGTTGTTAATGTGTCCAAGCCTTTGCTATGAGTCAGAGAAGGTTGGAGGTTTTAGGAATATGGCAGAAGTTCATAGCCTCTTTTAACAGTACACTTACATTCAAGGTTAAAGTCCTCAGTTCTGGCTTGTCTCTCAGCTCTCTCTCGCTCCATCAACTGCTGATTAAGTATCCTTAGACGCCTAGACAAAAATCATGTGTCACGCACATACACACACACACGCAACACGACACATTACAAATGAAAAGGCTCAAGTCTTTATTCCTTTATGGAATTAGTTAAACTAAGGATATGTTAACTTACACAGACTCTATAACTCATATGCAAATGAAGTAAGTTAATAGAGTCTCCAGAGATACAGTGTGTGATTGCGCAGTTCAGTGACACTGACCTGCGTAGCTGCACATTCTCGCTCCTGAGCGGTTGAAGAGCCAGAGCAATTTCAGCTTGGATGTTAGTGCTGCCTACCATAGCAGGAAGCAAAGAGATGCTCTGTTCAACCTCTGAGATCAGTCTCACTGCTTCGCTGTCTGTAAGAAAGAAGAAATACAGAGATCAGACAAAAATGCCAGACGAATCTATGTTTCTGACATATCACTGCTAGTGAAAAAGAACCAGAGAAGAGGGAAAACCAGAAAATAGAACCAAAAATACACAAATAGAACCAGAAAGAAAAAAAAAAAACATGAGGGAGCCCTGAATTTTTCACACCTTGGTTAGCGACCAGAGTCTTCAGCTCTCCAAGCAGGTATTTCACGGTCATGACCTTCCTGGCTGTTTTCTCTGGGCTGGTGGATTTGGTCTTGTGCTGGAACACTTTTTGATGGTCTGCGCTGGTCTGGCAGCTGGTATCTCTGACCGGCATGGTATCCACTCCATCGTGGTCCTCCTCCTCGCTGGTACTGCCTGCGCTGTCCTCCGAGCTCTCTCCAGAAGAGGCCATCTGATCCTGGGCACCGGAACAAGACATGTAAGGCCCATTTGGTGCAGGCTGGGGAAAGACGACAGGAACCTGAGGTTCCTGAGCTGTGAATGGAGCGCCAGCCAAAGGCTGAGGTGGTTGACGAAAGGGGACACTAGGTCCATGGGTTCCCACAGGAGAGGTACTGAGGTGTGGGTTGGAGAATTCGAGCACACCCTGTCCACCTGACGGTGTGAATGCCTGTTGAAGAGGCGATGGTGCGGTGAATGTGGACAGTGGCTGGACGGGTGGTGCCACAGAGGCTGTAGTTTCATATTGACCTGCAGAAACTGTGGTGGTTATGATGGCATTTGGTGCTGATGGTGCCCCTGTGGTTAGTGTAGCCCAGTGTTGGGTTAAGTGGTGCATCTGTCCATTAGAGCTTCCACTGTTCTGTACACAGTTTGAAACACACTAGTCAAGGAGAGAAGGAGAGAGTGAGAGAGAAAGAGAGAGCGAGAGAGAGACTTTTGACTTTTACATTGCCTTTAATACATCAGTATATCCATCTTGAATTTGTCCATATTAAGTAATGCAACCCGCCCCCCCTCCCCTACAGAGAAATCCCCACTCCGCCCATCCTCTCAAAAACTGTGCACAAGATGCACATTCCACTCTTCATAAAGAAATATAGAGCACTTCGTTAACAATGAAGCACAACACATTTTCAACACGCCATAAATTCAGGCAAGTCCTCAAATCATTACAAAGTTTAAAACAAGCAAACTCAGAAAGAGAGAGGGGGGAGAGAGAGAGAGAGGGAGAGGGAGAGAGATTTAGCCACCAAAACAGAACATGAAAACATTAAAAGTGCCAATAACTGTCTTTAGCATTCTTCTGTCTGTGACTGTGTGAAATTCTTTAATCTCTTACTGGTTCAGTGTGGACAGAGCCAGGTCTCTGAGGGCTGAGTGCAGGGGTAGAGGTGGTCAGACGACTGTTAAACACAGTAGCGGTCTGCGGTCCTGCACAGAAAACAGAGAGACAGCATGAAGATGAAAGGCTGTGTCGACACTAAAATGCTTTATTATTCTTTGAGGATCTTACTGTAATGCTGGGTCATATAGTGGAAACACATCCAATGGTAGAGAGAGACCTCTGTTTAGGACTCTGTGGCTCCACAGATGTTATAAACACCGCGGGATAAGCAGTAGGTTATTCAGACAACCAAGAAATTCAGAGGGCCCAAGAGAAAGCAAACAGGTGCAATGCCAACATCTACACAAGTGACCCGTTTGTCTATGTGTTCTAAAACAACCTGAAAAATTCATGCAGTAAGGACTAAAAGTCCACTATCTTTAAGAATAAGACAGGCTGTGTGATATAGTAAATTCAGGTGAAATGTGACAATGTTCTCTAAGCATTTTAAATGACAGACCGGTTAAAATGGGGTTGCTGAGGTTATTTCATTCATTTCTTTCTGTGGGTTTTGCTGAGATATTCTCTCACTGAGTACAGATACAATCTCTCATTGAGTTTGTTCCCTTAGGTCTATCCATGATGAACTCTGTTCAGTCGTGTCTACGGCATGAGTGGTAACAGCGGCTCTGAATTACTCAGTGAAAGTCTCTTCCTTCATCCCAAGACTGTAGTCACATCATGAGGCTGTGTGTCACTAATCGGTGGGAAAACAGCTGTGCCTTTAGCACTGATTAAATACGTCTTCTACTACAAGAATAGCCAATGGGCTTTATATTTGCTTTGTTACAGCTGTGACTGAATGTGTGCAACTGTATGTGTGTAGATGGATGTACCTGAAGACGGTAGGCTGCCTGAAGCCCCAGGGAGTGGGCAGGCCAGAGGAGCTGTCTGTACGAGGGCCAGGACTGGTTCTGGGGTTGCATCATGGAAGGCTGGGCCATTGGAGACCAAAGCTGGACCTGCAGCTGGAGACTGATTGCCATGACAACACGACTGCTTTTGAAACCCAGGATAAGACCGGGAGGACAGGATGGTCTTCTGGACGGGAGCTTGAAAAAAAGAGGGGAGAGTTCAGCACACACAGGAGAACTTCTTCAGCCGAGTTTTCTCGCATTGATTCTCCATGGGGAGACATTCGGTGAATGAACTGATGTAAATTGAAGACTAAAGTTTGGTAATGTTAAGGTGAAATACTACCTGGTCTTTTGGTTGGGTGAGCAACTACACTCGATTTCTTTCCATGTCTCTCCTTTTCTGCCTCATTCTTTCCAGCTGACAGCTTGGATTTGGGTTTGGAAGACACAGCCTTTGTGACTTTAGAGGAAGACGGCTTGTTCTCTGTTGGATAAATATTGAGTATCCCATGACTGATAGTCAAGAAACAATAAGAAAGAGAGTAGTCTTTTCCCTAATTACATTCAGCCATACCTGTTTTTTCAGCTTCAAGAATACAATTGAGTAGCGCCGCACAGCGGTCTAAGCCTTTGTTGACGACTGTCACCTTGAAAAGAAAATTGAACCGGTTATCTCTTCACGGCTGCAGTCAAACAAATTTAACTTTTAAATTTAAAAACAAATTTAAAAAGGGGGCAGGGGCACTACCTAAAGTGTTCCAGAAGACATTCTAAAATTAAATATGTGACACTACCCACCTGATCCTCTGAGTCGGTAGAATAAAGAGAATAAGCGGGCTCGAGGGGCGCTGTATGTCTTCCTGAGACCCTGCAACAGAGAAGTAAATACCGCTGCGTTCGGTTACGAAGCCAAAGAACATATGAACGGGACCAACACTTAGCGAGGGATACCGTGAATCATACTTTCTCTTATTGATCTGTCCTCGCGCAGAGCTTGTCAGCCTCCCCGATGAGACTACCTGCAAATCACAACTCAAGCTGATTTTCAGAGTCCATGGAATCAGTTGGTTTTAAAAACACGTTTGTGTAAGGTTAGCAAGCACAGTTGTGGCTAGGTATAATAGGTTTTGCTGGCTTCTTGACGGGATTCTTCCACGTGTGATTTAAATCATCAGAATGCTCATAAATCATTATTGCGCTACAAGCAATAACTAAACTTACACAAAACAAAAACTGACTTACCTTGTGTTTAGGAAATCCTTGCCTGGCCATGTGTATCGGGCTGTTCAGTCTCTTTTTATTAAAAAGAACCGTCAAATCGTTTTATGACAACGACGCCGGCTATTCAAGACACCCTTTTAAAAGTCAGTTAACGTGAGCAAGCTAACTACTTACTTGGCTAACAGACATTCCAGGAGGAAAAAAACACACTATTTAACTTTCCAAGCAATAGGAACCATGACTTTCAGAGCCTCACATATTTGTTGGTCAAGGATAGCATCATATATTTTGTAGGTCAAGTCAGTGACTGCTGCATGAAAACAATAGGACTGTCAAAAACTGCCTGTTTGTGTAATGCTTCCCATGTAGCAGCTTTCGTTGACAGTATGTTGTTCAAACGGAAGAGCGCCTCTGCTGACCAATTGGAATTAAGGTGAAATATAATTGGTCGAACGGACCTTAGCTCTAGCCTAATGTTCTGCCTATTGAATGACTAAGTGTCAATCAAATCATACACAGCATGCGCTCTCTCGAAATGGGCGGACCCTGCCTGATTGCTCTAGACGCTGAGAAGTTGTAACCATGGAGATAAATAGTCTCTTTCGCTCTATTCATTCGCGCTTTGGAAACGCGGTATTCCCACTTGTAAACCGTGAAAAACCCTTGTCATTGTTTGCAGTTCAACTTAAGAAAATTGGGTACTAAATCCACCAATTTAATATACTGGTGTGTGTAATTACATGGTTGAATCAGATCTGTCCTGTTTGTCTGTTTATCATTTATGTCGATAAAAAAATTGAGTGTACCGTTCCACCCAAGTTAATGTTAGGGAAATTGTTTAACAAAAGAGAATAGTACTTGCAGTTCATTTGTGGTGAAGCATGACCTAAGTAACAAAGTTCCAGCTGTACTTCCAGCGACACTGCAGACAATCCTAAAAATTGGTTTCTCATCAATAGGCTACATGTGAATTCACCTTCAGTTCTGTTTCTCTTCTGATAATTCTGCTTTGGTCTGCTCTGTGACCAGCTAGGTCCACTTTTCAGTTTTCTTCCAATATCACTGCCCAAAGAGCATGTGCTATCAGAGTTGGTAGGCTCTATCACGACTGTTTAGAGTTGGTTGAGATCAGGGCAAATCCTCATTCATTGAGCATGTGGAGGGCACTGGGTCGAGGAATGAGACAAGTAGTGTTGGGAATAATGAGAGATAGAACTGCATTGTGGGACTGTAGTTTTATACTGGTTTAGTTTTCCTTCTCTCCAGTGTACTTTACATAAAGCTCCAACAAGAAAGCAGAGATTTAATGCATTGCATCTTTTAAGAGATTTACATGAATTACAATCACTTTACATTGTCTTCCACTGTTTATATAGTTATTAGAACCCAGCATGAGGCCTATGTACTCCTGTCGCCCCTGCCCAAACCTCCTGCAAACCCCTGTTCTGTGCCAATGGCCCATCTATGATGCTGACTCAGCCTGACAGTGGAACCAAGATCAACCTGTCCTTTATAGCCACATCATAATCTAAGTTTTAACTATAGTGCTGCTAATCATACAAAGCCATTATGCAGTTTGTCTTAAAGAGGAATTTATTGATATGAACAAGGTTCGGTCATCAAATTAATCTATATCCTATACCATCTAGAACTCCTGGAACCTTCTGTATATTAAATCTTTTATACTGTAAACATAAATCATATACTGTAAATAATTATTGACCATTGAATCTGGTCAGCCTGGTCTCATTCAACACTGAAAATAACTCTATGTGCCAGCAAGAGGAGAATGGACTCCCCCTGTTAGGACTCCCAAAGTTTCTCCCTCCCATTCACCTCATTAGGGAGTCTTTCTTTGCCACTGTTGCCTTGGGCTTGCTTATGGGGGTTTATGTACTCATCTCTGCAAAGCTGCTTTAAGACCATTTTTAACTGTAAAAAGCACTATAAAAATAAACTTGAACTTAAACTTTTATGAAACCATTACCTCCGCAGCCACAAATGAACCCACCCCTCCATACTTGTTCCCTAACTACTGTCTTGATGGCTCAAATGACCAAATGAATAACTTATCTTTCCGTGATGTCATTTTCATGGCATTTCCCTACAATGCCATAAAGCAATGCTGGTGCTTATTCTGTCCTGGGTGCCCTTACTTTCAGGATGTAGATTTCCCTCCCTTCATGTTACCAATTGGCACTTAATTTTGTCACACATGAAGGCTTATCTTATGGGGGCTGCTGACCAACTTGTAGTTCATGCTCTCACGTTCCTCCTATATTTCTTGCATTTGTATATGGTCTACTACTGACCTTAGTGGTGGCATTTATTGGCTACATGCTTGGTTTGTATTCTGTGTCTTGTAAGTCCTTTTGGATAAAGGTGTCTGCAAAATGTCAATGTAAATGTATTCTAACCTGTTAAATCACCAATTTTCTGCCCTAAACAATGCTCAGGTCTCCACGCTCATGATTCCTGCCACTGATCCTTAACCTTTCTTAGTCTCTGATAAATAATATGTGAAGCATAAGTTATGGCTTGAAACATCCAAGCAATGGCTGTTCATTCACTCACTGGCTCTGAATATACACAAACAAGACCTTCATTTTTACTCTGTATAATAAAGAAAACAGAAACAAAAATTTACAATTTTTATTTTATTTTATTTTTAAAAGATGCAAGTGAAACAAAACAAACAAATGATAAAAGGCACAATAAAGTTAATGTTCCCTGTTGTATCATAGGTAAACACAGAAGAGTGGGGTTGTTTTTCTGTGCTGTTCTGTGGCTCTTGTTGCAACATTTGCACTCAGAAGAGCATGTAGACGGCCAGTCGTTGCACAGTTGTATATTTTTCCTTACAGTTTAAAAATGTATAATACTGACAAAACTGTCCCCTGTCCTTTTTCACCCTCGGTTTCTCCTCCTTGGCCTTACATGAACACAGTGCAGGACAGCTGTCCATGCTTTTGCATGACAACCTTTCTTGTCTTGTCTCCTGTCCCGTTTCTTAGGTTGCCCCTCCGTCCCATGTCTTCTCTCTCCTCCACTCTCGCTCTTTTTGCATAGGTCACCTGGCGCTGGTACCTCCAATTAGTGACTGCCTGCCAACCTTGCCCTCTGTCAGAGTTTCCGCGTCTCTCCGTGTATCTGTAGTTGACAGCAGCCTCTTCTTTCCATCCCCAGCGCTCCTTATATCCATTACTCTCTCTCTCCTCTACATATTCCCGATTCCAATCATGACCTCTCCCTCTTCTATTCCATCCTCTTCCTCTCCCTCTGTGGCTCCTTCCTCTTACCATCTCTCCTCTTTCTCTATTCTGCTCTCCCTCTTTGCCACAGTTGCTAAAGAAAACAACTCTTTTGCTTCCAATGTCCTCATTTCCCTCCATCTCAACATTTTTCTGTATTTGAACACCCTTCTTTTTCCTCTTCATCTTCTCGTCCATTCTGCCGACCTGCACCGACCTCTTTTCCTTCACCTGCGCTATTGTGCACTCTCCAACGGTTCCCTTTCCATGTCCCAGGTTCTCCTCTTCTTTGTCCCTTTTGCTGGCCTGTGCCAGAAACCGCTCTCTCACCTCCTGTGGTTTTCTCCGCTCATCGACTGTCGCCTCTTCTCCCGCCTTCTCCTCCACTACCATCTCCAGCTTCATGTTAGGTTCCTCCTTCACCTTTGCCTCTTCCACCTCTGCATTCTCCACCTTAGTGACCCTCTTTTCCTCTCCTTTTCTTGGAACAGTCTCCTCTTTCTCTTCCTCTGTGCTTATCTCCTCCGTGGATTCCTTCACGTCACACTGCGGTCTGTGGTCCATGTTTTCCAGCTTTTCCACTTCTTCCTTCTCTGCCTCCTCCTTGTCCATTTTGCTGATCTGTGCCACAGTCTCTTCCCTCAACACCTCTGCTTGTCTGCACTCAACCGTTGCCTTCTCTTTCTCCACCAACTCCTCCTCCACCTCTGCATTCTCCACCTCATTAACCATCTGTTCCTCTCTCACCTTCTCCTCTTCTTTCTTTTCTTTTGGAACAGATTCATCTTTCTCTTTCTCTGTGTCTCTTTCTTCCTCGTGATCCTCCACATCATATTCCATTCTGTTGTCCATTTGCTCCAACTCCTCCACTTCTTCCTCCTCCTCCTCCTCTTCCTTGTCGATTTTGCTGACCTGTGCCACAATCTTTTCCTGCACCACCTCTACGATTCTACACTCTTCAGCTGTCTCCGTTCCTTCTCTCACCTTCTCCTCATCCACCACTTTCTCCACCTCTGCATTCTCCAACTTATTGACCACCTGTTCCTCCTCCACCCTCTCCTCTTCTTTCTTTTCCTTTGGTACAGTGTCCTCTTTCTCTTTCTCATCCTCTGTGTCTCTTTCCTCCTTGAGTTCCTCCACATCACATTCCAATCTGTTATGCATTTTTTCCAATTCCTCCACTTCTTCCTTTTCCTCGTCCTCCATTTTGCTGACCTGTGCCACAATCTTTTCCTTCACTGCCTCTTCTTTTCTGTACTCGACTGATGCCTTCCCCTCCTCCACCTTCTCCTCATCTGTTACTTTCTCCACCTCTGCATTCTCCACCTCAGTGATCATCTCTTCCTCTCCCACCTTCTCCTCTTCTTTCTTTTCTTTTAGCACAGTCTCCTCTTTCTCTTCCTCTGTGTTTCTTTCCTCCTTGAGTTCCTCCAAGTCACATTCCAGCCAGTTGTCCATTTTCTCCAACTCTTCCACTTCTTCTTCCTCCTCCTCCCCCCCCCCCCTATTTTGCTGACCTGTGCCACAATCTCTTCCTTCACCAGCTCTATTATTCTACACTCTTCAGCTGTCTCCTTCACTTCTCCTACCTTCTCCTCATCCAGTGCTTTCTCCACCTCTGCAGTCTCAACCTCACTGACCATCTGTTCATCTCCCATCTTCTCCTCTTTCTTTACTTTTGGCAAAGTTTCCTCTTTCTCTTTCTCTTCCTCTGTGTCTCCTCCCTCCTTGGGTTCCTCCACATCATGTTCCACTCTGTTGTCCACTTTCTCCAACTCCTCCACTTCCTCCTCCTTCTCCTCCTTGTCCATTTTGCTGACCTGTGCCACAATCTCCTCCTTCACCACCTCTATTATTCTGCACTCTTCAGCTGTCTCCTTCACTTCTCCCACCTTCTCCTCATCCAGTGCTTTCTCCACCTCTGCATTCTCCACCTCATCTACCATCTCTTGCTCTCCCACCTTCTCCTCTTCTTTCTTTTCTTTTGGCAAAGTTTCCTCCTTCTCTTTCTCTTCCTCTTTATCTCCTCCCTCCTTGGGTTCCTCCACATCATATTCCATTCTGTTGTCCACTTTCTCCAACTCCTCCACTTCTTCCTCCTTCTCCTCCTTGTCCATTTTGCTGACCTGTGCCACAATCTCCTCCTTCACCGCCTCTATTATTCTGCACTCTTCAGCTGTCTCCGTCCCTTCTCCCACCTTCTCCTCATCTACCACTTTCTCCACCTCTGCATTCTCCACCTCATCGACCATCTCTTCCTCTCCCACCTTCTCCTCTTCCCTCTTTTCCTTTTGCACAGTGTCCTCTTCCTCTGCGTCTCTTTCCTCCTTGGGTTCCTCCACAACATATTCCAGTCCGTCGTCCATTTTTTTTAACTCCTTCACTTCTTCCTTCTCCTCGTCCTCCATTTTGCTGACCTGTGCCACAATCTTTTCCTTCACCTCCTCTACATTTCTGCACTCTTCAGCTGTCTCCTTCCCTTCTCCTACCTTCTCCTCATCCACCACTTTCTCCACCTCTGCATTCTCCATCTCATTGACCCTCTGTTCCTCTTCTTTCTGTTCTTTTGGCAGAGTATCTGCTTTCTCTTGCTCCTTGTTTCTTTCCACTTCTTTAAGTGTCTCAATATTATTCTCCAGCGTGTTGTCCATTTTATTCAACTTCACTACCTTTGCCTGTGTTTTCCTTCTCCCTGTCTCACCCTCTGTCTTGTCCATGTAACTTATTGACTTCTCCTCCCCCATCTCCTCCATCTTCAAGATCTTTTCCTCCTTTTTCACGTCCACTTTCCGCATATCCACTCTTTCAGTTTTCGTCCTTTTGTCCTTAACTTTCTTTTGGTTTTTAAGTTTGTTTTTTCCTCTCCCCTCTCGCGCATTCGTTCGTCTCGTACATGAGTATATGTCCTCTCCCTCGCCCGCGGGTTGGGCTATGAAACAGCAACAGAGCTTCATTTCGCTTTTTCTGTCCAAGTGTCTTTTTAAAAAGAAACAACCTGTGTGTTCTGCCCCGCTGTATCAGGTACTATGACGGCAACATGATTTGTCGTCAAAGGATTCGATTAACGCTGGTTACCGTTTCTATGAGTATACACGCAGCCGTTTAAGTAAGGTTGGATTACAAAACATTCGATAACATTAATAAAGAACAAATCAGTCTGCAGAATTTATACAGTTTATATACAATTAAATGACATTTAAACAAATCCACTTAGGAGGCTGGAGTTACGATTTCGAGGAACGCTCGTTGACCCTAGCCTGTATCTGGTTAGCCGAAATTTACCGGCCGTTTCACAATAAGCGACAAATCTTATTTGACTTGCCGAAAACAAATGCTTTAATCGTTGGCCTGCTTCACGAATTTAAAATATCTTATATCATGTGATTGTATTATAGTCAGATTCTCTCAGCATGCCTTAAATTGCCATGCGTAAAATCATTGTAGCAGTCCATTTGGTCCCCAATATGTTTATCGCATATTGCCGCCGACTGCAGCAATATTAATAACCATAGAACTCATGTTGTGAGCAACATAAGGATATCAAAAGGTTTGTTTTTATCCATCAACTCTCCGTGCTGGTGAGGCAAGAAAGAGCTATTACCAAACTAACTAAAATTATAATGTAGTATGTTGGAGAAGCTTGGGCAGGTGAATAGCCGAACTGCATACTGCCTAATTGTTTCATTTTTATTTATTTCTTTTTTTTAAGAATCGCTGACAAACCTCTGAAAGCGTCAAACGAACTTTATGAAAGGAGGAAACCTAATGAATGCCTCTAACTCAGCCGCATTTCCTCAGCTTAACACTGATCTGCTTTTATGCCTGCAACACAAACCGCTACACGCTCGCAAAACGTGTTTGTATGTAACATGATTAGTAAAATTATTGAATCCTTATTCGGAACAGTAGCTGTAATGTTAGAATAAACAGGCAATGTAGTCTTCATAGGGATGGATGGATGGATGGATGGATGGACAGATGGATAGATGGATGCGTGGGTGGGTGGGAGGATAAGACTGAAAGAAGATAGAAATGTCAGGGGCCAGGTGTGGTTTGTGTAGTGGGTGTGTTTTATGGTGTGTGTGTGTAGATTATGTGATTAAGATAGCTTGGGTGTGATACCTTGAGTGTGTGTGTGTTTATATGGTACCGCCAGTATGTTCTGTTGTGTTCCATCTACTTTGCCAGAGGTGTAAGTGTGTGATGAAGTGTTGTGTGCAATGTGTGCATGTTGTAGCATGTTATTGATGTTGGCAGGGTGTATCTCTTTTGCATACCATGTGTAGTGTGTGCCGTTTGTATTGTGTGGACTGGGCGCTGCGGGCTTTGAGAGTGTGTTGTGCAATGCAGGGAGAGCAGTGTAATACCTTACTCTGTCAGTGCATTTGCAAAAAGTGTAAATGTGTTTTTTTGTCATTTAGGTGAAGGAATATGGCTTATAGGATCACAAAAACATGCTAGAATGTTCTGTTCTCTTTTATTGTGTTCTTTCTTGGGAAGAAGTTGGTTTAATTAACACCTCCTTGATCACTGTGTTGCAGTGTTATTCTTACAGAACTTGAAGTCACCATCATGCAGAAGAAGACATGTTATAGAGTGGTATGTATAGGTTATAATGAGTGAACTGATATATAAAGTGTGTGTTGTAAGTGTGCTGTACATTATTTTATAGACCAATGTTCTGTCTGTGCGGCTGTTTACTCGATCACTGGATCTGAATATACGCAAGCAAGACCTTCATTTGTACTCCTCATATTAACTAAAAACAGAAACAGAAGTTTGATTCATTTGATTCATACGATGTTTGTTGCATACTCTCGTTTACTGCAGCAATATTAGTATATAACTCATGTTGTACATACATACAGTACATGCATACGCACATATATATGGGTAATTCTTCAACTATGGTCCATTTTGGTTAGGAAAAGTTTAGCATTTAGCATCTAATGTTTTTTTTAATATATATATATATATATATATATATATATATATATATGCATTGCTATGGTTTATTTCTCCATTCTGAAGAAACACATCTTGATAGTGGCTGTGATGATTTTGTTAAATAATACATATTTCAGTCAAATATTTCACTCAGATATATATAAGAGGAAATCATTTCCTGGCGTGGAGATGACTGGTGTGGAAATGACATTTTGTCTTAGTTATTTTTAAAATCTCATGATATTTTAGCCTGCTAATGTCAGATTTAGAGTTAGCCTCAAATATAAACAAAATACATAATATTAAGTGAAATTGGTCCAGTTGTTTTTACATTCATATGAAATATGAGCTATTTGGAAATGATACGCAATAAAAGTATTCTCAATTTAACTTGTATTTACCTCGATTTTTCTGCTTTTTATAACACCTTATGGAGGTCACTCTTTTCTCCAGCCACGTGTTCCCCTCTTGAGTGGCTGTTGCTATGGTTACTAAGTTTACACACCCTAAAACATGATCCCAGAATTCTATTTTGTACAGTGTGGCGAAAATGACAGTGACCCCATGGGACGGGGTACTTTTATGAAAAATAAAAGAAAATGTGAAGAAATATTACAATACATAATATATTTAATTAAAATAGGCATTAATGTCTAATTTGTATGTGAAGTCAACATTATTTCAATATTAAAATAAAAATATTCAGGGTTGAAGATACATATTGTCATGTCACACGGCCCTACATGGGACGTTATTAACTGGTATTTCACTTGGTTCTAATAAATGATCATTCGGAAATGATCATTTTAAGGCGTAACACAACACCAGAAATGTTAATATATCAACTGAAAAAAAATACTGTTTTTTCCTCTGTTTTTCTCGTGTAGCGCCCCCATGTGGCCAAATTTCATGACACTTGGTAGGTACCTAGCATTCCCTTTGACAATGAACTGCACCAAGTTTGGCATCCATCCAAGCAAGGATTGCTGAGATATCAGCTTTGGTGCGTTTCACCCTGTTTCGAAACCCTGGCAGTTTCTCAACACAGAGTACATCAAGTGCCATTTTTGGGAGTTGCTACATTGCTCCCGTTCTTTGTACTTGCTAAGTTCAGCTTAGGAGCCAAGACCTGGTGTGAAATGCATTCTGGGAAACTTGAAATCCCAAGTCCACCCAAGTCACATCCTGATGCATTCTTGATAAAACCCACTAATCGAGGACACGTCTGGATATTTGATCTGTACTTGGCTAGATGCGAACTTAGAATTGGAACAGTTCTTAGGCCGTGACTGATGATGTTTCACAAGTCCATGAGAATGCCAGTACAAAGCAGAATGCATATTGAGAGATGGCTCTTGTTTAGACAGGTGAACAAAGAATAATAACACGTGATCATGAGAAAATCAAAACGATTTAGAGAGCAATAGTTGGGCTAGATACAAGGTTAGTGATACATACTGATTTATAGGCTAGTGAGAGACAGACAGTGAGTGACAGTTAGGATAGACGTACAGTCGGTAGTGTAGTGACGTATTAATGTATATTAATATATGCTTTTATTTCTAGGACACGTAATCCTCTGGTTTACTGGCAGGAGTGATGTGCTGTATAACTGTACCTTTATATGATGGCAAAACAAACGAACAAAACAAAACTATGTAGCCTATACCAGTAACAAGTGTGAACATATGTTCCACGTGAACATATGTTTTGCAAGGCTAGGGAGGTCATTTGTACAAAAAAAAAAGAAGTTGACCCAGCCCAAAAATAGCAGAACAACTAATATTTTTGAGTAAATATCTTGACATATAACAAATTTGAGACATTGTTCCTTAGTTTCCCCTTATCGATCTTCATTTTCCATAAACATAATTAGCTACATTCACTCAAACTTCTTTCCACCGTAGATGAAACATGTTCCACAAGGACAGCTCATTAAAGGGGCCCACATTTCACAGACTACAAAGTACACTCAAACCCACAAAACGCATGTGGTTATTTATCCTAATAAAGGTAGCAGCCTTTTTTCAATGGATTATCTTCCTAGATGTCATGCCTTATACATGAAACTGAAATACCAAGCAATTGAAATAGCCCCATGGATGTTAATAAACACAACAAAAAAAAGAAATATTTATTGAAACACACTGTTCATTACAGTCCCAATCTGCTGTCTCTGACTATCTTAAAGCTTTTGTTTCTTTGTTTGTTGTCTGGTGATTTCCCCGAAATATGTATTGATCATATGTACTGATAAACTGGCATAACCAACCAGAATGATAAGTAGTTTAGAGTTTGTCAACGTTTGACTGAGTCGTCATTTCACGGAATAGCATTATCAACATGTGATAATGGCAAAAGCGTCCAGTAAATGTCACCGTGGAGATGGGTGTCAGATTGTTTCGAAACTGTTTCGAAATTTGCGGCACGATTGCTTCGAACATTTCAGTGTTTCACAAAGCCTCGCTTTGTCCACCACTATGTAGCACCACGTTAAAATATGGCGCCTTCTGGATGTGTCTGCTTTTTTTTGTCATTTAGGTGAAAGAATATGGCTTACAGTATTAGAAAAAAAAATCGTAGAATGGTGGAACCCCACTTTCTGTTCTCTTCACCATCATTTTATGTTTTTTTTTTTTTATTCAGAAAAAAAATATTTCAAGATCCATGGGGATTGGGCACAATTTAACTGTATATGCAAATTTACAAAGAAAATAAAGGTACGACATATAGGCTGTCATCACCACCATAGGCACTTTGTAAGTCAAAGGGCTTAAAATTTACAAGACTGTCTGCTTTGATAACATCTTTCTCATCACTTTCTCTAACTACTTCGTAGGCATGAACATGCTCACTGAAATGGTCAGCCACAAGCTTGTTCACTGGGAAGTAGATAACACTGTTGACTAGAAGTATTTTTTTTAATCTGCAAAATGCAGGCATTCTATGTTCAATCTCGCTGTAAATGATTAGACCCGCCCCTGCCCTGTACTTTGTCCCACCATTTTTAACCCAGTTAGTAGAGAGAATGTCTTTCGGTACAAGAGCATGCAGGGCTTGGGCAAACTATTGTCTTCATTGTCCACATTAAATAATTTCAAGGGTTCATACTCAATATGGTTTAAAGGTGATGTCTCCCAATGATATTGTGTCAGATGAAGCATCCTGAAAGGTGTTTTTATGAATTAACTGAAGCAGAGACAGTGTATTTCCTGCATGCAACTCAGAGTGATTATACAGTGACTTCAGCTCAGGTTCTAGCTTAATTTTGTTTGTTACTGGCCAAATTTTGATTGCCATTCAAGTTCGGCACTGGGAAATGATTCGACAAACTTGCTGAAGAGCGTACAGTCGACAAGTTGTGCTGCGATAAGGTGATCGCTTTGGGAAAATCTTTCTTCTACCTGGGCAACCACAGTGTCCCAAGCCTCACTCATTAAAGCAGCGGTATTTCGTTTTATCCATTTAGTCCAAACGTTTTCTCTCTCCAGAGCTATTACATCTGCTCTCTCTCTCTCAGTCGACCCACACTGTTTTTGAAGGTTACTATTGCACGGTTGATCATGGCTGCATCTACATCTCATTTTGCAGTATTTTATGCAGAATGTCGACTGCTGGTATCAGCTTGTAGAAAAACTGCAAAAACTGTAGAAATTGCTCATCCTCTAGATGCATGGAGAGACCATAGGCTTCACGTATGGTAACACTGTCCCATCCGGATTCTGTTCATATCTTATCTTGACAGTCTTTGATATCCACACGCTTCTCCCAAACAGCATTTACTGTTCTGCTTTTGAAATTCCATCGAGTGGCCAAAGGCCTTGGAATGCGCTGATCTAAAGTCTCTGCTAGTGCAGCTGTCCTCTTGGGTGAATAGGGAAAAAGAATAGCGAAAGCACACAAATCTGCAGAAACCACTTTCAAATCAGATGTTCTTGCTGAGCACACCTGCTGTCGAGTGAGGTTTAGCTGGTGCGCGTAACAATGCACAAATTGAACCCCGCTGATGTACCCACTCATCACCACCGCACCATCGTAGCCTTGCACAATTAATTTATCCGTGAGGCCTAACGGCTCAAAGCCATCTTTTATAGCATTGGCAAGACCAGAAGCGGTTTTGTCCCTCACCTCACTGAATCTCCAAAAGCTTTCTTCCGCTGTCGTTCCAGTCATGTAACGTAGCACAATTACCATCTGTGATTTGCGGTACACGTCCATTGTCTCATCTGCTTGAACAGCAACGAAAAGAGCCTCTGACACCCACTTGGCAACCTCCTCCTGGTAAACACTGAACACGCACTCTAAAAGTTCATTTTGAATAGTGGCTAAGGTGCCTCTGAGGTATGGCTGTGAATCGTAATGTCGTCTAAGTCTAGGATCCCCTTCACAAATTGTCTCAAAAATGCTTTTAAAAATGCCTGGGTTCAGTGAAGCTGAGGATTCATCACAGCCTCGCAAAGCAGTTTTGCATTTGCCACAAAGTTTTAGGCACACTATTATTGGACCAAGAACATACCTGTTCCCTTCTGTTTGCTGATTGTGGAGCTCAATATCATGTTTGTGAGCGGCATCAATTTGAGCTGCAATATTCGCCCCTTCCATGCAAGCCTGATGTAACAGCATTTTCAACATGCGAACCACTGCTTTCGTGTTTGGCCAGTCGTTCCGAAAGATGTTTCAAATCCTTGAATCCTGTTGTAGTCCAAGTAGTGCCCCCCCCCCCTTAAAGAGCAGGCAAGGAAAGAAGAAGAGTGATTGTTTCACTACACTGGCAGTTAGCCAAGCTTTTCTCTTGAACCACTCTGGATTGAAGGGGCAGTTTTTGGCCTTTCCAGACTGAAAAATGTTGAAATCATCTGGCTGGTGTGGTCTCAAATGTTTAATTTCTAACTTCTGCTTTAATGTCAAGGTACTAAATGCAACTTTTATTAAATTGTCAACTGGTTAAATAAACGCTGAGGGGCCGGCCCAATGCTCACCAAATGAAGACTGCCAGATGCACTGACATTTACGCAATAGGTTCAAGAAGATATTTGGAATGCATCGGATGGTGCTACCATTGTCATATGTGATAAAAGCGCAACAATGTTAGTTACGATGAAAAAAAATGTATATTACATGTTACACTGAATTATTGATCATGTTGTGCACTGCTCCACGTGACATCTGGTGGGGCCAGGCCCCTAATGTAGGGATGCCCTTGTAAATAAACAAATGAATTTTAAATACATATTTTATGTTAATTATCGAATTTCTCCGTTCATTTTCAAAACGTGTTGGAAGGCAAATTCGAATTCAGTTTCGATATTCAAATTTAATGTGACAGCCCTACTCCTCATGAACAGTCTTGGTCGACCTATCTCAAATAAAATGGCTATTGCTCTTTGCCCGACACATCTCATGTCCCATCCATCATCACTGAAAACTGTAAGTGTGGAAGTGATTGAATATTGTCTACAACTCCCCTTATGATGGAGCTGCTAAACAAATTCAGAAACTCACTCTGAATTGGGGCTGAAGTGTAGAAATCCTTTCTACCCATCAACCACTTAGCAAGTATCATCCTCTGATCACCAGAATCATGCCCATTAAGAGGTAAGTCCTACCTTGCCAACATCAGCACAGCATCAATGATTTTCAACGGAAATGCCCTTGCTTCCGCTTGCTGTCTAGCACCCACACTAAAACAGCTGAGACTGGACTGATCTGTCTTCATACTGATGCGTTGTTATGGCTGTCCTGTGACAATCTGACTTCTCATGTGAACTGAATCGCTCAAGGGCTTTCCTCCAATTTTTAAAACCAGACGAAATAAATGCTGGTTCTGCATTTTTTATTTTTTTTTTGCCAGTGATGATGTCTCTGTGTTAAAAGCTTTACAGAAGTAAAAGCACAGCACATCCTCCACACCAGGACTGAAATGGAGCCATGGGGATCACTAGTACCACTGTATTTGGAAAGTAAGAGCAAATTTTGGCAGTGACCGCTTGACAACGAATTCCGGATCTGGTTGGTTGGGCTTAGTGGACCGTTGGCTGGCGACTTCCACGGCAGAATTGTCTAATCCCTCTACTCTTTCATCATCATCATCCTTATTCTGTCCCTCTCTCTCTCTCCTTCCTGTAGTCTTCCTTCTCCTTCTTCCCCCTCATCGCTGTCCTCCTGACTTCTGGACCCTTCTTCCTCAAATATATCCTAATTAAAAACATTAAAAATGAAATTATGGAATTCTACTTAATATTCCTTCCTGTGTTTTCCTCCTCCTTCACCTCCCCATTCTCTCCTTTGTCCTATGTGCCTCTCTTCCACAAACATGCTAAGATGCCCACGTTATTAGCTAAAATACTAGGGCAAATCTTAAACCTAATTTTATCTGACTCCTCACTTGTGCAACATTATTTGCAACTTCCTCCTGTCTCACTGAAGTTGATACCTGCTGCAACTGCCTGTCCTAAACAAGCAGAACACAGCAGTAATGAGGGATGGGTTATTGGAGTGAGATAACAGAATTTATACCATGGCTTGGTTGAATTTCCTACTGTGACGCGTTCTTTAGTACGATAATCTGTGGCAGAAAGAAGCAGTTCACCAAACAGTTTTAGTGATCAAAAGGTGGAAATTATATCCACAAATTAACCCAATGCAAGGGTGGCAGCAGGGGTTAGTGGTGCAGTGGGTAGTGTTGTCTCCTCACAGCAAGCAGGTCCTGTGTTCAGTTCCCTGGCCAGGGTCCTCTCTTTCGTGACCCTAATTGGGAGAAGCTGCTTATGCTGGGTTCAGACTACACAGTTTCAGCCCAACTTTGTCACCGCAGACTAACTTCCCCATCGGGCCTGAACATGAACGTCGGGAATGACGAACGGGCGTCTTTACCCCTTGTAGTGTGACATAATGTAAGAACAGCGATGTGACGTCTGGGACGCCCCACGACAAAACATGACACGCGACACGAACAGTCTCGCATATCAGAATCCCAATAGTTCCCAATAGGTCGAATGACAGTTGTCTTCCCAGACAACTTAAAAACTTGCGCAAGGTCTTGAAAGGCAGCACACGATGATTGGTCGGGGTCATACTTGTAGTGTTGCCAATATCCCGGTCAAGACACACCAAGAATTTATGGCACTATGATTTCCTAATCTGACATAGTGAGCCATCATGAAAGACAAAAATATCGTGTCGTCTGATCCTGGCATAATGCAGTATTGTTTCATACCTCATATTTGTTGACAGCTTCAGAGGCCCTCTTCTTACGCACGTAACGTTAGTTTCTTTAATGGACTTTAAATTCGATCTCTCTTGTGCTTTGAAGACCTAGTGTATATATGAAACGACGTGAATGAAAATACAAGACAAATCGCACCCATTTCATTTTCCAATACAGGATGATCCCGTATTATAAGTGGCAAGTCTATGACTCTGATGGATTGGCTGTGATTGGCTGGATGGCCGCTCAATCAATCTAATTTAACCTGTGTGTGTGTGTGTGTTTTCAGATACAGAACGCTTACTCTGAAGTAGTTTGTTGCAGATTTTAGATATGTTTAATCCCACAAAAAAGTGGGGGGGATAGAATCGTGTTTCAGCGAAAGTGTGTGTGTTACAACATCCCCCGCTGTTGCAACGCCCATGCTACTAGCTGTATTTCTACTGAGAGGAAACTTGAATGTTACAGCATGAGTAACACATCTAACCCACTTGCAATTTATCTAAGAGGTGTGTACACCATCACCAGCTGTCACAGTTACTGAACGGGTCAGTTGCAGTCAAGATTCAAATACCAGGTTTGGAAGTCAAAGCAAATATTTTTCAACTCTGGAACTGTTTTGTATGCGTTGCTATGGAAACCAAGAGACAAAAGCTACAGTGGCACTGTCAATCATTCAAGGTTCAAGGTTCACGGTTATCTTTATTGCCGCACTAGGGGGTTTTTGTTATACAGCAAGGATTCACTTAGTGACAGAATACAAATGGACAACATCAACAACAGCAACAAACAATAAATGACTCTTTTTTTTTTTTTTGTACGAAATTTAACAAAACAAAACAGAGCAAAAATAAATAAATAAACAAATAAACCAATCAATTCATTCGTTCACTCATTAAAACAAATCAAAAAACTAGTACAGAGAAATAGAAGTCATGCCAAATACAAATATACAAGAGTGCAAATGTGCCAGGGTAGTGCAAATGTGCCAGGGTAGTGCAAGGAACACAACCAGAGTGCTAATTGCCATTCGGCATATTAATAGCATTTGGGATGAAGGAGACATGGAGTCTTTTAGTCTTACAAACAGGTCCAGAAAAAGTCTTTGTTGATGTCAGTACCTTTTATAATAGTTGGCAGTGGGCTAGGTGATGACTTTCTGAAATCTTTTGTTTTTGACACATTAAGGTGGAGGAGAGACTCATCACACCAAACCAAAAAGTCATCCACCACTGGCCCATGATCCTGTTCCTCCCCTTCAAGAAGGCTGACAATAACAGAATCATCAGCAAACTTTAGGATGTGTCTGTTCTTATAGTTGCTGCAACACTCATTAGTGTATGTGATGTAAAGAAGGGGGGGAGAGACAGCAACCTTGAGGGGAACTGGTAAATGATTAGAGCCGGCTGGAGAGAACACCGTTAACTCTCACACACTGTGACCTATCGGTTAAAAAGTCCATTAACCAACCAGTCAGGTTAGTATCGAGTTTAAAATGGCAAATGGTCCTCTCTTTGAGCAGGAATGACTGGATGGTATTGAATGCCGAAGAGAAATCAATAAATAAGAGCCTGGCATGGGTCTTGGGGCCGTCCAAATGCCGATAGAAAAAGTGTAACAGTGTGATGACAGCATCCTCCACACCTTTACCAGACCTGTACACAAATTGCAGTGGATCTAGTCGTTCCTCGACCTGCATTAACACCTCATTCTTGATAAGTTTCTCAAATGACCTCATAACTAAAAAAAGTCAAAGCTACTGTTCTGAAATCATTTAACACTATAGGGGTATTACTCCTGCCTACAGGGACAATAATGGAATGTTTCCAAAGCTTGGGAACCTTCTGCAGTTTAAGAGATTGTGTAAAAATATACTGAAAGATGCTACAGAGCTGGTCTGCACACGTTTTCAGATGTTGTCAGGTCTTGGGCTCTTAGTCTTCATATGTATGAAGAGGTAAATCTATCATGGATAAATTACCAATATTATTCATTAGTACATTCATTAGTGTGCACTGAATAACGTTCTCCAATTTATTTAACTTTTTTTTTTCAACTTTTCAGTGTCTCTACATTCACTCCCACTCATTTCTTTAAAAGACAGAACAAACAAAACTTCATTTTTCCAAGTGTTATATAAGTATAAATACACACACACACACACACACACACACACACACACACACACACACATATATATATATATATATATATACACACACAATATACACAGCAGCAATATATACACCTGTTTTATTTTCCAATACAGGACGATCCCGTATTATAAGAGACAGGTGGCAACTCTAGGAGTAACACATCTAACCCACTTGCAATTTACCGAAGAGGTGTGCACACCATCACCAGCTGTCACAGTTACTGAACGGGTCAGTTGTAATCAAGATTTAAATACCAGGTTTGGAAGTCAAAGCAAATATTTTTCAACTCTGGAACTGATTTGTGTGCATTGTCATGGAAACCAAAAGACAAAAGCTACAATGGCTCTGTCGGTCATGGTCTAATTACCAATATTATTCAGTAGTACACTTGTGTGCACTGAATAATGCTCTCCAATTTATTTAAATTTTTTTTTCACCTTTTCAGTGTCTCCAAACAAACAAAATTTCATATAACCAAGTGTTATAGGAATATATATAATATACAATTTAACATCAGTGTAAACCAAGATCGCTTGTTTCTTTTGACTTAAATTTTTTAATGTATACTCTTGTTATTATGTATACTTATGCAATCATTTTATATAAAACAAAATAATCATTTGGTTGCCATTTTGAAAAATGGTGCCATGGCCTCCAGGGGCCGAATTTGAGGCATGTCCATTTCTAAATCTTATCAGACCCCCTATGTGAGTTTTTCTACTGAATTTAATGCTTTTATTGTAAAATGCAAAACTGATATGAAATTTTGAGTTAAACCACCCCACTAAAAGAAGTGCAACCCCATTTTCCGTTCAGTTTACCAGCATCATTTTTGGAAGGAGGCTGGTTTACAAAACATCATTTTGATCACTGTGTTGCAGTGTCATTCTTGTAGAAGTAGAAGTGAACATTATGCAGAAGAAAGCCTGCTATAGAGTGGTATGTGTAGATTGTAATGAGTGAAGTGAACATGTAATGTGTGTTGTATGTGTGATGTCTGTATGGTTTGCAGTGTGTGGCTTATATGTCGTGTGTGTAGTATGTCTGTGCGTGTTAATGTACCCAATGTGTGTGTGTGTGTGTGTGTATGTGTGTGAGTGTGTGTGTGAGAGAAAGATGTAAAGTCAATGTTGTGTTTTCTAGTCTTTATTCATTGTTCAGTGTGTTTTCTTTGTGGGGTGTGGGGTTGTTCTTGATGAGCAAGAAAGTCCCAGTGTCATCTCCATTTAGTCACTGGGGTGGGTGGGGCAGTACCATAAAAATGAACCTCTGACTCAACACTTCCCAGTTTCTCTCTCTTCTGCAAACTCAACTATGGCGGCTGCAGAATGGAAACAGAAATGTGATACGGAATGGCAGCTGAAATCCAAAAGCATTCCTATGCCCGACAGCGTGGACTGGAAGACCGTGTATGAGAAGAAACCCCTGGGGAGGAATCTGATCAAGAACCCCTCGCCCCACGGTAGTTACGTCACCAGTCATGTTCCTTCAACAACATATGTTGTCTGTGCTGTTATACCGACTCCAGAAATAAACATAGTCTAGCATTCAGCTTTAAATATGGTAAAGTGTGTCATGTTACACCGTATGGAGTAAACTGCTGTAATTATTACTGCTTACGTTACCTGTTCGAAATTAGCAGTGTCAACGAGCTTTGTAACCTGCTAGGGATCACATGTGTTGCTAGCCATTTAGCTAACATCGTTAGCAAATTTTACGTATCTGAAACTGACAAATAGCGTCATTGCTGTCCCGCGAACCGTTCAGTCTAAAAAGTTACCTGAAATAAGACTGAATATACTTGTGTTTGAGCTGCTGTGTGTTCCGACTACTCCAGAGGATAACATATCTAAGCTAAACTATTTGGCAGCATGTTTTTGTGTTCTCGTATGAGATGCTTAAGAAGTATAGTTTTGTTTTTGTGTTCGTTTGTTTGTTTGTTTTTTAATTTAGCCACATGTCTGACCAACGATAGCAAGTGATCTTTAGATAAATGGACTTTGTTGCATGAATTGGAAGTTGCTTGCTCAACAGAAACGAATGTGTAAACTATGTAAGCAATGATGTACAGTAAACCGGTCATAATGTAAAGTAACGTCATGTATAATGTATAGTCCGCTGGTCATTACCGAAAAATAAATCCCGACAGGACAAACAGGGGGTATTCCAGAAAGCGGGTTCAGTGAAAACTCAGTTAACTGAGAGTAAGTAGTAAACCTCCTAATAGAATAGCTCCATGACTTCATTCTCCTAGTAAAACAAAGCCATTGGGCTCAGAGTTTTCACTTGTTTCGTCCTGAAGGGATTTATTTTTTGATAATGACAGGCGGACCATAGATTATCCCGCTTATTATACAAATACTTACCAAAATGATAAAAGAAACTTCACACAGTACTTCATTGTGGCTTCCGCTGAGAGAAATAGTCCTTCTAGCACATAGAACTTTAAAGTTGCAGGTGTTGCGTAGCAGCGTGTTAGGGTACCTGCAGACTCGTCAACTTGTTGCAGGTTAATAGGCTAAGCATTCTGTTTATTCATATGGAATTTAATGTTTCCATTAATCGTACAGTTTGAGAGAATCAGTGGCACATCTCGGGGGAAGTTGAAGTTGATATCCCCCATTCACTTCTTGTCTTTGTCCGTAGAAACATTTTTGGGGTCTTGTCGGACATACATACATGTCGGTCATTACGTTTTTCAGCAGTTATTCCTATCCGTGGTCATTACCAAGAAATAATTGACATCCGAATGTTGGGATGGCCCATTCAATCCAATGGGACTTTCTGCATCATTCTGAGCAACCTATAATAAAGCGAAATGAACCCCGACAGGGTAATGCAGGACCCCCCGACGCGAAGTGTCGTTTACTAAAGAAATCAATAGACTGACACAAAACATTGATTTAAAAATACTTGCTTCTGCTAAAAGAAATAGTCCATAGCAGCGGTGTTATTCATCTCAGCGGTCTGCTGTTCTGAAATAAGAGGTCGTGCCTCATTGTGCAATCAAGCTAGTGTCAGTGCACTGAAGTGGCAAGTTAGCACAAACTCTGATTTTCCCTTCTTACAACACTCAGGTGTGACTCACAATGTACCGCCACCGGAGCGCGAGTTAACGGAACAACGGCCCGACCCTGCCCAGCCGCCTCGCTTTGAGCCAGAGGGTAACTCTGATGTTTGACGGATAGCGCATCATTTTTAATGATCTTTTAGATTTATTTTTGGCCTGCTTCACAAATTTTTAGATGTCGACAGAATCGAGTAAAGTTACATGAAGGTGTTGTTAAATCAGTCATTAGCAGTGCCCAATATTATATTAACCCATTAGGGGTGCATGTTTTATTTCCATACAGATGTGCTTTTTCATTTTGTGACTCATTTTTCTGTGATGTTTCTGCATGATGTGTCCAACACAGGTGACTTTACAGGCTGGAGTACAAGCACCGAGGTGTTGCCCTATGATACAAGTGGCATACCTCCGGGTGTGGTGGTCTGCAACCTGCCGCAGTTCAGGTGAGGCCACCAAAGTGTGTCAAAACTCCATCAAAAACCAACCTGTGTCTTTCCTGTGTATTCGTAATGATCTTAGAGTCCACTGTTCAAGCCTGTAAGAAAGGCTGTATAGTTAGGTTAGGAGTATAGTCGGGTGCATCAGAACAGGGAGGACTTCAAAATGTTATGTTGTTACATGTAAAGTTGTTGCAATATGCTGCCAGATACTGTATGTCTAACAAAGTCACAAGCTAGGGAGTGGCTGCAATGTTTTAGATCATTTTGGATAGTATTGTGGCTTTGGAAGAGTATCATTAAATTTTAGATAATATTATTGCCTTTTTCAGACCCCTTTATTATTTTGTAGATTGCTCGTCTTTAACGGAAATTGTAACTTCCTTATTAATTTCGTGTCATTTTCTTGGTCAGTCTGTTTAGGAAATGATTGGTTTAGTCTTGCCTGAATGTGGTGTAAAGTAGTCTTACCTTGCTATCATGTCCACAGTTGGTTTTCTTTGGAGCAGCGTGTGGACCTGAAGGCTGAAGGGCTATGGGATGAACTGTTGGATCAATTCCAACCTGACATAGTCATTGAGGACTGGTTAGTATAACTCTACTGTTAGTCCTGTCAAAGTCACTGAGGACAGGTGGAGCTTTTCCCCCTCATAAGCACATTACTATCTGACATGCAGGTGTCATAAAACACACAGGAGTTCAAACAGAACTGACTGCAGATTAGTGAACGTATAGATTTGGTTAATATTTACCTTAAGGCTGACACTCTAATAGATGTGTTCATTGTTGTTTCTTGCACAACAAATGGTATCGCTGAAAGTTAAACGCCTTGTTTACGTGTAAGTGGATTCAGTATAACGAGGGCTTCCGGTTCTCAACACCAACAGATATATTCTGTCACGATTCCCTTACTATTGAAAATCTGGGTTTTTGGTTCCTCAGTTCTAACCCAGATATGGCCATGATAGTATTTTACAAATAACCCCACAGTTCTGCAGAAGTAAATGTCTTTGATTTATAATGAATAGTGCAATCATTGCTAGTCAAATGGTAATGAGACAATCTGGCGTTCCGTTGGTTAAGACCCTTTCGGTTGTTAAACTTCTGGTTACAAAACCTGTGTTTAAGGTACGAGGAGAGTCAACTGCATGAATCAATCTATCAGTTAAACGTGAAGCTGCTGGGAGCTGATGGCCAAACTGTCATTAAGGAGTACAGCTGCGGACCAAAAGAGAACCTGGAGGAGTATTCACACAACTGGAAACAGGTGGAACACACACACACACACACACACTACCTATGATATCCACTTCATGTACTTGCACTATCTGTATGACACAAAACAAACACACACACACACACACACACACACACACACATATATATATATATATATATATATATATATATATATATATATATATATATATATATATATATATATAATTATACCAATGTTGTTATATGATTATTATATAATTATATTGGGTGTGTGTGTGGGTGTGTGTGTGTGTGTGTGTGTGTGTGCGCGCGCGCCTGCGTAGGTTTCTCACGTCTTCTCTGGCTATGGGCCAGGTGTAAGATATGTACTCTTCCACCACAAACTGAAGAACCAATTCATGGTGGAGTTCTTTGGTACCATGGTGACCGGCAGCTCAGTGATCGTCAAGACAACCAAGTCCAGCGGCGCCTAACCCAGCAGGACAGGCAGACTACGATAAAGTCAACTGGAGAAGAATATGCACTGTACACATCATTACGACACTGTGTGAGAGATTGGCCCACAGTGTATTTCGTTTGTTTTGGGGTTTTTTCCCTCCGTTTTTTTTCTGTAATGGCTTCCCCTGTGCACTTATACAGCATGCGGCACCTACTCTTAAAACTGCACACGGCTTTGAGCTTCCAAGCAAGCAAAAGCAAGCATCTCTCTAATGGCACTGGTTAGACTTATACGTAACAGTATAATGGCCTTAAGTGAAGAGTGTATCTTCACAGAAAAGAATCTGCTTTGATGGTCAATAATAATTAAACAGTTCTCTTTCAAAGAAGACTGTATAATGGCGTTCATTTTCTAGATACAACGCTGAGAGAACTGTATTTGGTCACGCTGTCTCCAATCACACAGCACGACACCCACCGTCTTAGATTGTTCTCAGATGAGTTGTATAATAAAGCAATAAAAGAAATATTATTGTAACCGTGTTTTGTGAAAATGACTGATTTGTGAAAAGTTAAGTTGTTTGTTTGCCCCCAAAAATGGGCATTTTGATTGTGTAGCTGACACAAAATATTTGGTAAAACAGTTTAAACGGAAAAGTTGCTTAGGACTCAAAGAAACCAAATATAAATGGTCAAACTCAGCCCACGGACACCTCCTACACTCCAACTAAACCCACTCCAGTAAACGGAATTCAACTCGAGTTCTCTGCGATGCTCTTGTGGAATGAAAAATTGAAGTACTTGTCTTGGAATATTGCTTCTTCAAACTTTCTGATGTATTCCCACAGAAAATAATGTTGACCTTTTTCTCCTACACATCATTAAGTTTTAATTTTGTTGTGCGTTATGCTTCATAATACTGTGACACTACCAGTTTCTCCCCACCAGATGTCGCTGTTCCTTCGTGCGAGAATGCGAGACACACAAAAAAAAAAAAAAGTCAACCAATATTTTCCAATCTTCATCACCAAGAGATAAAATTTGAGATATGTGCGGTGAAGAATAATATCAGGCATAGTGAGGTGAACAGTGAGGTGAATGACAGGATACATGCAGCTGAAACAGACTCGATGAAGCACAGAAAATGGAAAGATGATAGTAAGGATGCAGAGAGGAATGAGGAGATGTATGGACAAATAGAAAAGAAAGGGCAGACAAGCAGCATTTGAAAAAGGTATAGTAATGTTAACAGTTGTTGCAAGAGGTTTACGGATAGATTGATGGATTAATGGAAATATAGTAAAAGAGCGTGTTGACAGATGAGTGCAGGGCAATTTAGAAGAGTTTCGAGGCAGGTCTGAAACAGGAAGTGATGCAAACTTGTAGCAACAGTGCTATGGTCAGTTATTCTCTGCAATGGAGGGAGTCACTTACTATAATGGCTGATTGAAAATAACAGTTTGGTCACAAAAAAACCCCCCAAAATACAGTTAGTCTCTGCATTTGAGGAATGACCTAAATTGAGTAAGGGTACATTTCTTAACCCTCACTATGAAGTGTAAACTTTTAACTTTATGTCTTATGTAACAGTCACAGTCAACAGCTTCCTGAAATGTATTAATACCTAATACTCGTTCATGATAAATTTCATACCAAATGTGTCTGAATAATTCAGGATTAACAAGGGGGATGAACGTGATGTATAAATATAGACAGGTACCACCCTACTATGTGACCAAAAACATTTGTTTTGAAGTGCAAGTGTTGGTTTTTTATTGCTAAAGCTTATCACAAATTTAACTGACAAAATGATTTTTTAGTCCCTCAAATTCACCTCTAACTTCTGTACTGTTATGCCTAAACAACAAGTTAAAAGAAAGAGACGGTTTTATCGAATGTGCGATATGTTTTTTTTCAAAATGTATTAAAAGAATATTAAAAGTTCCGTAAAGTATCGAGATACTTTTTCCTGTTTAGCCGACGGTACAATTATTTTTAGATCAAAGCGTTAGTGAATTAAACATGCTGATGAATTATTATTTGAATGATTTTGTTTCATAATGCATGAGGCATGGTCAGTGCTGGACATGAACTTCTGTCCCTGCTGTGATTAAAGTCCAGGAGTTTGGACGGAAGCCAAATGTGAAAAGAGAAGAAACCTCTCAACACCTCCTTTGTTGGGACTTTGACATTTATTGCCTTAATGAGTCTCCAAGGGAGGAGATTGATGAGGTTATCGTCTAAACTTCCCACTCGTCCTGCCATTAGCTCCTCTCATCCCAGATGCACTTTACGACCGTTGATGAAATCAGACACTTTCACTACACCGTCGCTGGCTTTCCTGAGAAGCAAAGTCACAACAGAAGACATCAGAGTATCCAGAAGACATCACAGTATCCGGAACACATCAGAATATCCAGAGGACATCACAGTATCCGGAACACATCAGAATATCCAGAGGACATCACAGTATCCGGAACACATCAGAATATCCAGAACACATCACAGTATCCGGAACACATCAGAATATCCAGAACACATCACAGTATCCAGAACACATCAACATATTCGGCAGACATCAGAGTGTCTAGAACACATCAGAGTATCCAGAAAGATGGAAACAAATATGCAAAGATTGGAAAACAATCGCTCATGTTCTCCCTTTAACATTCCTTTAAGATCAGAAATGCTCTACGATCCTCTAAGAACAAGAACAAGAATACAAACAAAAACAACAACAATAATAAAATATTTTTAGTGTTGATGATGATAATGATGATGATTATATCTTATTGGTTTATTATGAGTATGAGCAAATGAATAATATGATTATTTTTATAATAATTCTATTGGGTAAGCCCTGAAAGGTGTTACATCCTCTGAGAGTGTTAAAACTGTGAGAGGTGGTGTAACTCACGCTTGCGTCTCCAGGTAAGTCAGTGCACGCTGGCTCTGTGCCTGAGTCACCTCCTTATCCATGGAAGCCAGGTATATGTACAGTGAGCGGAACAGCTCGAACGGGATGTGTGCGTCTGACGACCTGCAGGCTGGATCATCGTTGAGTATGTAGCAAGCACGAATCATTGCATTCTTTATTGTCTGTTGGCAGAGGATAGTGAACAACAGCATGTTAGTTTAAAGGCTTCCTGGTCTTTTAGGTCGAGTCTGTTCACTGTATTATAAAAGACACAACTGCCTGTTTTTTTTTTTTTCTTTTAATGCATGATTAATGTATGGTGTTTCACTGTATAACATTAATAATAAAGTAACTTGGATGAAACCCAGACGCATACTATACTTATGTACTCTGTCACTGTGTGTCAGACAGCATTTCACTACACTGTAAGATTCATATTTACCCCTCCCAGGTAGTTGCAGCTCAAAGCGAAGAATTTCATCCAGTCAACCTCGTCGCCATAGCGGCCGACAAGGAGTATGTGCCTGAGGAGGTCCTCAGCCAGGCAGTAGGACTTCCATACCTGCTCAATCTCCTGTTTGCTTACTTTGCCTTTTCCACACATCTGAGAAGCAGAAATGTGACGTTTTAAAAACTTAAGCTGTATATATATATATATATATATATATATATAGTGTGTGTGTGTGTGTGTGTGTGTGTGTGTGTGTGTGTGTGTGTGTGTGTGTGTGTGTGTGTGACAAGCCCATTGTATGATCATGGGGTTGTAGGTCTCTCTCTCTTATTTCAGTATCAAAAGGGTTGATGCAAATAAACATGATATCATTAGACTATCGTTTTTTTGGTTGTTGTTGTTGTTTTGTTTTTTTTTTTAGCTGGTGGAACAGTGGCCTTCTCTAAAAACGCATGCACTGTGAGTCATTGTGGCTACACTGGTTGCATCTTTGTAATGAAAATCATTACCTGGGAGTGCATAGCATGAAGAGTTTCAGGTGAGAGGTCCATGCAGCAGGATGTAAAGACTCTGTCCGCGACCTCTCTCACAGGCAAAGGTTGTCCCTGGACCAGAGCATTAAAGTATCTGGAAAGAGAACATAAGAGAGATGAATGCATATGCTGATATTTTGTATTTGGATATCAAGAAAAATGTATTTAATGTATTGAAGCTCTCACAGCGCAGCCCACTCAATGAGATCCTCCGGCTGTGTTCTGATCGCGTCTTTGGTGAACTGCTTTAAAATCTCCGGAAGCTCAGGAGGAATCCTTATCTGCTTTCTCATGTCTGACATTCTGGTCCAGGGGCTGTTTCTAAGAGTACATTTAATGTCACGGGTGTAAATCCGGTTATATGTGACTTGACATATTTTTGGGCTGCAGCACGCTGGAACTATATGTCCTTAACTCCTTAAACCCAGATGCGTCTATCAAGGCCTGTTAACTTGTGGGCTAGAAAGCTACAAATTAGAGGTTACAAACCTTTGCCGTGATGTCTCTCAGGCAGAGCAGATGATTGCTTCTTCGGAAAAGAATGAGATGAAGTTGTTTTTAGAACCACTTCGGAACTCTGTGTCTAGGCGACCACTGTGACGACCGTTTAACATTACCATATATTCCCACATGAGGGCGACATTTCCCTGTTTACAAAGGACGTCCGCGCTCTTAGCGGTACCTTCCTTACTGTGGAAGTGGAGATGACAGTTAATCCCTACTTCGCACACATTTTAGCGACAATGAGGTTAGACATCATTGCAACTTTCGGAATATCTTCAAAGATGTCCTCCTGAAGTAAACAAACACTAAGTGATCCTCCAGACACGCACGAACATGTACGCACAATCCTTGAATAAGATAAATGTGGCCTTCTACAAAATTATGAATATCTTACCATGATTTTAAAAAATGCCACAGGGTTCTGAAGATTCACAAAATAATTTATTCCCTGTGCAAAAACACATGAGTCTAGCAAAGCTATCTGAATTGTTTCAGTAGCGTTGTTGGCTCACGTGATTGATGTCTCGTGTTCTGTGTATCGTTCAATGGTGCTAAATTTGATTTCTTGGACTTATTGGAGGTTATGCCGTGGAGAACTTCAGAATTACAGGAAGAGGTGAATTTCCTGCTGAGCAAAGATAAGAGACTGAATTACAGAAACGTCACATTGTAGTGAGGTTCACACTCATGGTGTAGCCTGCACACCACTGGAAACATGCAATCACTACAGGGGGCGTGGTGATTGACAGGAGACGGTTCATGGGCTCGCTCCCACGAAAAACAAAACAAAACAAAACGAAACATTGTTTTCATAAACCCGAATTAGCCTGCTGTGCTACACACTATATGCCGTCTTGAGTAAGGCCATGGAGTAAGCTAGCTACTATGATTGGTCACTATTCAAGGGAACGTGCTACCGGTTGAGATTCTGTTACATAGCCCGTATTATAAGCGTATTAAATCTTTTTGTTCCATTGTTTAATTTGGATAATAATGGGAAAGGTTGGGGTATTTTCCTACATCCCTGAAAAGACAGGGAGAATAGGGTGAAAGTAGGATGCAGAGGGTGTGGAGAGTCGGTTCTGTTGAGGAAGATACACCCCCACAAAGCAGAAATCACGGCTGTAGTGCGCCTCCAGAGAATTGATTACAACTGAGCAAGAAGGCTACTGTAACGCGAGGGGGACCCATTTAAGAAAACCCTAAAGCGTTGAATAGAATATATGCTGCCGATGTTCATTACGAATCATCCGAACGTGGCACCCCAACGTTTGAGGTAATCGACCGTACGCCCAGACTGTGCCTTTCATCAGCCAATATAGGGTGCTCGCTGCTGTTATTGTATTAATTAGATTATGTGGACCACGGAATGGAATGGTGGATGGACGATGAGCGAATGAGTAATTTCCTGAAGAGCGAAATTATATCGCTGCACTAACTAAATCGGAGGCTTTCTGAAAAAACGGCCATTGACAGCTGTCTGTCAAAGGTGGTTAGGCTTTGAACAATAGCGACCGGTGCAGCGCTGGTTACTGTGGTGAAAAGCGGAAACCCGCGGCAGGACCACGGGCAGCCACTACCACCAGGGCTTCTCAGATGGAGACGGCCATGCGCTGTAGTGGGTTTCACACATAGATTAGAGGATTTATCGGCGTGAATTTCGTCTGCCATCAACAGCGGGGAAATAATTCGCTAAGATGAATGCTGCTGAGGGTGCCGAAGACGGACCGAATGATCCGGACACGGACTCGTTTTTCAAAACAGGTAATGCCTTGTGTCAATATATTCGCCTTTGTCCAAAGTCAGAGATTGGTACAGATGAATTAGAGCTTTGTGGCCGATTTTGGGTCAATGGCATTATTTGCCTTAAGGAACTGTGTCGCTTTCGTTATTGTGATGTGTGGAGAATATGATACCGTGGTTTAATTAATTATTTTTTTAATTAATTCACATTGCAATGAGAGTTGACTCTCATGTTCTCAGATATATAGACTAATCGTAATATGGGGTTCTTTCTCTTTCTTGCACCGACGTTGCCGAAATAAGGCGACACCGAAAGTGGTTACTCCACCAAGATGCTTAAACAGCTGTAGTCTACAGATGCTGTGCACTGATGCCTATAGTTTGTAGTCCCTATCAGAGCAGAAGGCTCTGGAAAGCAAAGCGGTCATTCATTGTGCGGAGATAAGCCATACATTGAGGAGATTCCCCTCTACATCAATTAGGACACTACTACGAGCGGCAGTGGAACCCACCCTTGCTATACCTGCTAATTATGCAACTATAGGGGAGCTACTATCATCTATGGATGCATCTGTGGATGCTTTACACTGCGCTGCGGCGCGGGAGTGGCTCGATCTTTTGTCGGCTGTGACATTGATTCATGTTCTGAGCGTTAAGCCTGTTGATTCGTCTAAACCCAGGAGTCACTCAGTTGCATCCGCGTTTCTAATCATCATGATGCCACCGGCTTGTCGAGCAATAAAGCTTTAGATATTCCAACCAACTTCTCAATATCGAGAGTAATGTACGTTAAGCGAGAGGCCGATTATGAGATGGTTGTGAACTCTGGACTGCCCAGATGCTGGTTCCGGTCCTTCTACATTTAAGCTACTAATGTCTTGTCTGTCTGTCTGTGCCTTAGTGACATATATTTGCACAGCAGACTCGCCTGAATCAGCTAGACAAACACTGACCTTTAACTCTGACCTAGTTATTGGCTGGCCAACTGATAGGACCCCCTGGTGCCCAGACCATCTCTCTTAATGAAACACAGCTTTAAGCTCCTTTTAATACACGCCACCATGTGTGTGTGTGTGTGTGTGTGTGTGTCTGCGTGTGACCAAGTGCACTTTCTCCATACACTCTCTGATATCTTCGTCCAGCAGGATCAGAGAACATGTGAACAGCAGGTAGACTTCCAAATGGTGTCCCTGTGATACCCCCCCCCCCCCCATGGCTTTGCTAGACCTTCTCTCCCCTAACCCTACCCCACCCCACCCTTCTTTTCCACACCACCACCTCCACCTGCTTTTTTTTGTTTTTCATCTTATCATTGCTTTTTTGGAGTTTGACATATTAAAAAAATCAAATGGCGTCTAATACCCTGCTTATTTGTGGGATTAGCATGTTCACGCTGCGCTGGATAAGCCCGTGAACTTTGCTGTCTATCACAGGGGCCAAAAAGTGCTTCAGAGACCACCACCACTCTCTCACCATGAGATCTTGTTGGTCTCCTACTGGGGGAAGAATACGTAGCGTCATTCACTCCCTGCAAACCTTGTGACAACACCGTGTATGTTTGGAGTATAGAGGGAGAAGGGGTAAATTGAACGTGGGTTATGAGAGTCTGTGGTCCTGCCAACACTGTAATATCCAGCTAAGACATCGAAAATACATAGCACAATGTAATGCCCTAAAAGTGCAGTTATGAAACGGAATGCCGACTCGCTTCTCTTGGCTCCCATTGGAACCATAAGGCCCGCCCTTCATCCAGTTTTGGACCAACAGGTCTGCGTGCAATGTCTTTCTGTTATGCAACGTGGATAGTTGATTAATATCAGAGCAATTCAATCTGAACATCACACACAATGTATACAGGTTACACACTGCCAGGAACTGTTTTTTGTTTTTTTTTTCTTTTTTAGCTTGAAAACCCAAAAGGTCTCTAGTGTAATATGAATGTTTCTTTAATCTGCTTAGCTGTATTTGGACCTCTTTTTTTTTTCACCCACCCAGACTCAGCTGTTGTATTAATAAATTACAGTAATCTGCCCCTGTGGCTGTAGTGTAAAAAAAAAATTCCCTCTTGTTCTGAATGAAAGACAATCAGAACGGTGTCATCCTGCCTCCTGCGTTTGTATCTTTAACAATACAACATTTGCATTAGCAGCAGTGCGTGACGTAAAGCTAATGTCTGCTGTCAACTGACACTTTCATCACAAATACATTTCTAGAGGACTATTATGGGCTGAGGTGGACTGTAAACTGTCATTTATTTGTTTACACGGCGATATATAATGTCATTGAAATTTGCAATGCAGTGGAGGATGGAACAGCCTGTCTTCTTGGCAGGTTATTGAATTCGGTGAACACAACAGAAGTTCACTGCAATACAGAACAACGCCAACATCCAGTGGTGCTAATTAAATTTATTGAATTGAGAAAATGAAGCGAGCAGGAACCCTCAAACCAGACTAGGCTTTTTTTTTTTTTTGGTCTGAAAAAGAAAGCCCCTTTAATTATTTTCTGGACATTATGACAAGATTTCACCTCCAAAGCGCCGGGCACTGTACAGCAAAATAGCGTTACATAGTATTTTCAGAGATGACGATTTCCACTGGTCACGATTTCCACTGGTCACTTTCCACTGGTCACGGCTGTGTGTGCCCTTGAGCAAGGCACTTAACCCCAATGCTCCCCGGGCGCTCACCAAGGAGGCTGCCCACTGCTCCTGCGTCTGGTGTGTGTTCACTACTGGTGTGTTGGATGGGTTAAAAGGAGGACAAATTCACTGCTCACTGTTCACAGTGTGTGTGTGCAATCACTGAAACTAACTTAAACTAACTGTATTAGCGTATACAAAATATCAAATGAAATACCCAGATTTGTACTCAGATGGTAGCACTTACTACATGATCATAAGGGAACAGGAATTCTAACACTAACTTTATGCACAGCGGGAGATCACACTCAAATGGACTGGATGAGGTTTGGAGGGGTTGCTGTAGCAACTGTTGCCAGGTTTTCTGGTTGGGACTCAAGTTAGTTGCTGGCACTCCGTGAATACTCAGTCATTCTTCAGACCAGGAGACGATGAAATCAGTTCTGAAATATTTTTGGGGGCTTTGCAAAGGTTAACATGGTAGTACTCATTAGCCAATCTAGTTTTTCATGCAACAAATTTATGTAACAAATTTTAGGTCTTACGTATCGTTGTAAATTAGCTAAACTTCTCTTTTCTTATTTAGTAATGTTTATTTGAGAATATAGGTTTTGCAGTTTTTTTTTTAAATTGTGACAATTCTACTGCCTCAGCAGTTTACTTCAAATCAGTGTGTTTGTTATAACAGCAGATATATACAGTCGAAATTCTACATAGTGACTTCTATCAGCAAAACACAGGCATATAACATCACACCATTAAAATCCAGACAGAAACTGAAATATGTATCAAGACACTAAACTCACACATAGCCATGGACACAACCAAAGGGTGATAAGAGATCTTCAGTGGACATGGTATTCACATTGTTATCAATATCCCAATTCTTTCCTCCACCACCTGGCTTTCCTGTCTGCCATTTATCTCTGTTAGAGCTGTAACACTTGGCTTGGTTCCAATATCTTCAAAATGATGCCTCCCTATGGTTTCCTTGGGAATCCATATTGTTAGGATGTAGCTACAAACCCAGCATTTTATTGTTTACCTCTCCTGACATGTTGACATGCTTTTACAGCAAGACAATCTCCAGCCTATGAAAATCTGCAGATGACAGCCGGTCATGTTTATGTTTAGTTTCACATCATGGACATGTACCCCCCCCCCCCCCCCCCCCCCCAACAATTTTTCTTGTAATGGTATTTTGATTTGAGCAGCATTACAGTGTGTGTGTGTGTGTGTGTGTTTTTAAATCATAGAAGATAAAAACAATGATATGGTCTTGCTGCCTTCTAGCAGTCATTCATATCTTGGAAACTGTGCTTGAAACAACGTTGACTTGTATATACTTTTGTAAATAACTGTGGATAAAAATGTCTGCCAAATAAAAGAAACTAACTTCTAGTAGTAGTCGTGGCGTGCGTAAGTGCGCGGGGGGCTAATACCTTTGGACCGAAATCAATTGCTGCATTATAGCTATCCCTGGTTCCCGGGGAACACTTCAGAGACACATAAAACCTTTTCTGCCTGTCCTCTAGGTTTAGAAACGGACAAGCAGGGTTGTGTGCTGCGCCTGTTAGTTTGGCAGCTGCCTCTGTCCTTGGCGTTGCTTGAGATACGGGAACCTTTGACTAGAGGCCTTGGCAGTACTCTGTTGGTAGTTTAATTACCGGCATGGGGATATTTCCTAATGCTCTAACAAAACAGTTTTGTGGCTGTGAGTGCGAGTGGGCACACCCTGATCCTGTAACATGGGAAGTGCTGAATGTGTCACATCCCGTTCTTTTCAGGATTTTGTGTTTTTTTCGGAGATTTCCGGTTCATTCAATGAGATCATAATATAACGTTGTTGATTTCTGTAAGGGAGACAGCATGCGGTCCATGTTGTTTTATATCTTCGTTTCCTCATGAATCGCAGCTTCTGTGTACGGCTCGTCTTCTATATCTTTCAAGCAGTTACGTGTATATACATGCATAAATGCGAGGCACGCATAAAACATGCATACACAATGCATGACAGCTGCATAATTTATAAAGTGCTTTGTATGCTGTGGATGACTTCATGACGCATTAGCGGCCGCCCAAACATATCCTATAACATGTAACATTTTATAAGTATTCCGCGCGCGTCCCTCAAAACTGTCGCTTTAAGCTTCGGGAAAGCAATACGATTGATATGAAACATTAAGCAGGTGTCCTTAAACCGTATGCTTTTTTTTTTAAATCTTTGTTTTTATCTTGATCCGCTGTAACCTAGGTCAACAATATATGTGTTTAGCAGCCTGTCAGATACACTTGATTGGAAAAAGTGAAACCTGTTAGCGGATGCACCAATTCTGAGATGCTCACGAGGGAAACTGTATAGGTGTCTGTGACTACTTTAAAATTACGTTTACGGAGATGTTCGAAAACGAGCTTCCAGTTTGGTTGGCTGCTCATTTTTCTCAGGTGTTCACACGTAGTTCTTGTTGAAGAAGCCAAAAAAAAAAAAAAAAACAGTGGTAATAGGAGTCAGTTCTGCAAGTGGGTGAAGTTTCGTGTAATGTTCCTCAAACACACTCGCGAGTTATTCGGCTTGGCTTAATGATTTTCCATGCGGCCTATTATTTGCATTTTTCATTATCTGAGGGCCCTGAAGCGATTATTTATTCCAAACCTGAGACACAGGTGAGGTCTCTGTGTCTGTCAATCTGTCTGTCAGTGAAGGAAGATTTCTGTCAGCGGGATATGTGGAGCCAAAAAAAAAGATAAAAAAAATCTAATAATCAAAACCGGTCAATGGGAAAACGGCTAAAAACGTTTCCGTCAGACATTCTTGACATTTGGCTCAAGTTATCTGGCTAGCCGAGACATTTTAATTTGCGGAAAAAACCTTTCTGTTGTTCTCATGTCAAAATTGTGCTAACAGAGGTGTAGTTTGAATTGTCCAGGCGAATAAGTCTCTGCCCTCCAGCAGGATAAATGCCGAACTCCCTCTCACAGTAAATTTAACACGCCATGTTCAGGACTGGAGTCTCTCACTCAGGTTTAATAGTTTATGTAGTGCAGGCGGGACTCGGGGGCAGACGGAACGATAGGAAGGGATGGATGGAGGAGAAGAAATGGAGAGAGAGAGAGAGAGAGAGAGAGAGAGAGAAGACAAAATGACATAGGAAAAAAAAAAGAGATTCTTTTGCAGTGTGGAAAAGATCTGAGTGCAAAGGTTACTTTTTGGATGGATTAGAGAGTCAGCCAGCCACAAACTTCAGACAGAGTTCAAGTACTAATTTGGGATGAGGATCAGTCTATTTCTGTGTGAATGTGCTTATATATGTGCAAGTGTACATGCCCCCCCCCCCGCCCCCCTGCCCCCCTGCCCCCCTGCCAGTCTCCCCTGCCCTAGTGCCCAGCTGTCTGCTAAGGGATTATGCAGACTGCAGATTACACCACTAATGAATCAAAACAGTGTGAAGGCGTGCCAGCATTAGGATAGCCCTGTCCCGCACTGTACCGTCTTAGCTTGTCTTAACAGCACAACCCAACTCTGCTCTCTCTCTCTCTCTCTCTCTCTCTCTCTCTCTCTCTCTCTCTCTCTCTCTCTCTCTCTCTTCTCGTTTATACTACTTAACCTGAAAGCGCATACAGATTTATCCTCTGATAAAGCGACAGAGAAAAACCTGATCTTTCCCATTTGTCTCCGTCCTTTTCCATCATCTATTCTCTCTCTCCCTCTCTCTCTCTCTCTGTCTCTCCATTTCAGCTCCTTCTCTCTCAGGGTCTTTGAGGAATGATGGCATTAAGGCGGCTGATGTTTTGACGATATTGCGTGAGAAGGTGGCATTTGTCTCAGGTGAGTTGCCATTCAACCAGCCACTCACACCGCTGCCTGACCTCCTCCCTCCGTCACATGGAACATACAGAGGCCTGAGTGCGCGTGGTTCATGCTAATTTTGCTGTGTGTTTCTCAGGGGGAAGGGATAAAAGAGGTGGACCCATTCTAACTTTCCCCGCCCGCAGTAACCATGACCGAATAAAACAGGAAGACCTACGGCGATTGGTGACCTATCTCTCAACAGTTCCCAGGTTACAAATGCACCTTCTCCTGTTCGTTTTCCCCTCACATTGTATTTGAAGCTTTTACTGCCTGATTCATGTGTTGTAATAGGAGACCAAAGTTGATTTGATCTAGGATTTTTAATGGTCTATCAAATATTGAAGATGTGGCGCGCATTCAGTCTCCCGCTGTCTCTTCGAGTAACTCAGGGTTTTAAGACGTATCGAGTTGAAAGGTTGGATCCATAAAACATCTCTGTCCATCAGACTATGATTGAAACATGTCCAAACTTGCATTAAGTTGCTGCTTTGAAAAAGCAAAGCAAAGCCATTTGCCTGTATTGACTATTCGGTATTGCAGTGCCTGAGATGAAAATGTTTTGAAAGAACACTTGCATTGGCTGTTTGCTCACTCTCCATCTCTCTCTCTCTCTCTCTTTCTCTCTCTCTCTCTCTCTCTCTCTCTCTCTCTCTCTTCCTCTCTTTCTTTCTCAGTGAGGATGTGAGTAAACGGGGGTTCACTGTGATCATTGACATGCGCGGTTCCAAATGGGACCTAATCAAACCCTTGCTGAAGACACTGCAGGAGGCCTTCCCAGCTGAGATCTGCATCGCTCTCATCATCAAGCCAGACAACTTCTGGCAAAAGCAGAAGACCAACTTTGGCAGTGCCAAATTCACCTTTGAGGTACGTTAAGTCTTCTGGGCAGGGGGCCAGGTGAGGAGAGGTGGGAGGGATCAATGAAGTAGTCTGAGACTAATCAAAAGTGTATTTTTTAACGGTCAGTTGACAAGTGATTGGTTTTGTGTGTGCGCAAAGATTTGTTGTGCTTTCCCTATGTCAGCTTGATTCAGCTGGCCCTGACTTTGCCTGAGATATATTGTCAGTTAGTTGCATGAAGTTAGTGATTGCCTGATTTTGAGATGCAGTCAAATAAATATTTGATGCTGTGTGCTCCTCAGACAAGCATGGTATCAGTTGAGGGCCTTACCAAGCTGGTGGATCCGTCCCAGCTTACTGCGGATCTGGAGGGATCTCTGGAATATGATCACGTAGAGTGGACGGAGCTTCGTGTCTCCCTGGAGGAGTTCACGGGAAGTGCCCTGCACCTCCTCTCTCAGCTGGAGGAGCTGCAGGAGGCGCTGTCGCGGCAGGAGGTGGCTGCCGACACGGAGGAGGCCAGGAGGCTGCTGGAGGAGCACGCCCGGCTGAGGAAGACGATAACGAAAGCTCCGGTGGACGAGCTGGACCGAGAAGGCCAGAGGCTGCTCCAGAGGATCCGAGACGGCGGGGACGGCAGGCTCTCGGGTGGGCCGGACTTCCAGAGCCTGGTGCCCAAGGTGGCTGCGCTCCTGGATAAACTGCAGGCCACGCGGCAGCATCTACACCAAGCCTGGCATGCTCGGAAACAACAGCTGGACCAGTGTTTCCAGCTCCGCCTGTACGAACAGGACGCGGAAAAGGTGAGAACGGAGGACGCGAAATGAGCAAAAAAAAGGTAAAGAGGCAGAGGAGGCGCACAGAAGAGGAGCGAAGACGATGGAAAGAGGAGGAGAAGAGTAGTGTTAGAGGGTGGACTAAAGGAGCAGTGTGAAACATTGCGAATGAGAATTAGATTACCGTTGATAGAACTGCAGCGCATTGTGGGCGTGGAGCGGCTAGGCCGGGTTATTTGTCCATTAGCGGTATTTTTCAGACACAGAGATCCAATGAGGGATGATTGAAGAAAACGTAGCAAAGGGACAAGAGAAAGACTAGTCTGAAGGAGGATGCAGGCGACGTAGGAGCGGTGATGTAATGACGGCAAAGCGATAAATAAATAATGAAATATCGATAACGTAACCAAAAAAAAAAAAAGAAAAAGAAAACCCTGAGAAAGTGAAGAGACAAAGATGAGGTAATGAGGATGTTGCTCTTGCCCTCAGTGATACTGTGCGAATGTCAGCTCGGTTGCGTTCCATTTAAACCCAGCTGGGCTGGAGTCTAACTCTCCCCAGGCCTGCTGATAGGGTCCATCTGTGCTCTGTAACACAGCAACACACACAGAGAGGGACACAGAGCGAGAGAGTGAGAAAGAGAGAGAAAGAGAGACAGACGAACAGAAAGAGAGAGAAAGCGAGAGATACTGCCTCAGGTTTGCTGTCAACCAGCTATGATCTTAGCAGGAGTTTAAATTTTGCTATGCCATACACCAGAGCTTGGTAAACACATTCGCTGGTCAATAAATATTTATACATACCTTTTTGGATTTTGGCGGCTCCGACGGGCATGTTCGACCTGAGATGGTTGTTTATCAGTAAGCAGGATGTCGACACTTAAGACTTGACTGACTACATCTGGCTGCTGTCTTCTCTTCCCCCCCCTCCTACGCTCTCTGTCTCCCTCTCTCCCTCCTTCTCTTCCTCTCTCCCTCCCTCTCTTCCTCTCTCCCTCCCTCTCTTCCTCTCTCCCCCTCTCTCTCTCTCTCTCTCTCTCTCTCTCTCCATCTTTCTCTCTCTATCTGTAGATGTTTGAGTGGATTGGTCACAATAAGGAGCTGTTTCTACAGAGTCACACTGATATTGGAGTGAGCTATCAGCATGCGGCTGACCTCCAGGCCCAGCATGATCACTTCGCCATGAACTCTATGGTAGGGAGTGCTGCTCTGATGTCATATCTATGGTGCTTTTTGATGTGCATAGTCAATCCCTTGTGTTTATTTATATAAATAAGTAGGTTCTGGAGTTCATTTTTATTTTGATATACTTTTGAAATATGATTGTTTTCTGCTCTGAGCCTCTCTATTTTAATATACTTTATACTTTTTAAATATGATTTTATGACCTGGATTTTGTTTTTGTTTTTTTCAATTGGGTTTTTTTTTTTTTTGGCTTCATAACTGAAACATAGAGACCTAAACTTAAATCCTAAATGTACACTGCACAGAAGTGATTTTGGTCGGATTGCGGTTGTGAACGCAGCTGTTTCTGTAACTGTAATTGTAATGGTAACTGACCGCTTTACTTGTGCACACAGAACGCGTACGTGAACATCACTCGAATCATGTCGGTGGCCACGCGGCTTTGTGAGGCCGGACACTACGCGGCCCAGCAGATCCAGCAGGTCTCCGTCCAGCTGGACCAGGACTGGAAGAGCTTGGCCTCAGCTCTGGAGGAACGCAGCGCCATCTTAGCCATGTCTTCCGTCTTCCACCAGAAAGCAGAACAGGTGGGGGGGGGAGAAAGTCCCCGCTTTGTTAACGAGCCAGTCTGTTCACTTACCCACCCAATATGGAGCCTACATTCAGTTTTATTTTCCATATCTAAATATGCACCCCCCCTACATCTCATACTATAATTAATATGGCATCATTCTGTATTTGTGTAATTTGGCTACCTCGTTTCAGACGGGTGAACCTAGCTGGGAGAACCGTGGTGTAATCGGGTCCTCCTGCCTGAGTTTGTTACACGCCTGTCAAACTTTGGCTCAGTTTTGCCTTCTCAGCGTTAAGAGATCTAACCTGAATAATTTGGTTTTCACTCTCCACAGTTTCTCTCGTTGTCCTCCGCGTGTCACCTCATAATGACGTCTCGCCCTAAGCCGTTCTCTTACCGCTGTCTTATTCGCCTTTCTGCTTTTTGGTCAAATTTCTGCGCAGCACTGTGATTCTGTCTAAAAAAAAAAAAGAAAGAAGAAAAAAAGAAAGAAAGAAAAAACAAGCTGTTCTGTCATGGTTTGTTCTGTGTCCGGTTTTGTTTGCGTCTCCTTGCTCACGGTATGAAAGCTGAAAGCTTTGCTGTCTGATCTGTCATGTGTTGTTATGTTTAGTTTTTGGCAGATATGGAAGGCTGGGTGAAGACGTGTAGTGAGGGAGGGTTACCCACGGCGATGCAGGAGTTAGAGCTGGCCATCCATAGCCATCAGACTCTGTACGATCAGGTTACCACGGCTTACACTGAGGTAAGCCCTCCAACAAGGAATATAACAACAACAACAATATTATTATTAATATTATTATAATTATCATTATTATTATGATTATTATTATTATTATTGTTGTTGTTGTTTTGTTGTTGTTGTTATAAGTTATGAATTGTTATAAGTCATTTTATTTATAGCAATTGTAAATAAACTATAAATAATTATAATAATTAAAACAATTATTATTATTATTATTATTATTATTATAAATTGTTGTTGTTGTTATAAGTTATACATTGTTATAAGTTATTTTATTTATGATTTTATTTATATTAATTTTATATTAATATTTATATTAATTTTATACTAATATTTATATTAATTAAAACAATTATTATTATTATTATTATTTGATACATAGGAAGCTGCTGTATTGAGTTTTGGTGTGTGCTTATGTAATTAAGTGTAAGATTTCTCTGTATGCTTGAATTTGGATCTTGAATTTTGTGTTGTGAAGGTAATAGTAATAGGCATTACACTGGTCTCAGATCAGGTAGCAGGCTCTTTTATGGCTAGTCTGACGGCGTACCTGATTTTCTGTGCCTGACCCCAGGTCAGCCAGAAAGGGA